>NC_135169.1:11137763-11177763 GCF_041146795.1 Maylandia zebra | reverse complement strand
CAGTTATACATTTAATGAATCACCAAATGAATCCAAGAAACGAGCAAACCTGAGTTTGTGTTCCCTCAGCTGCAGACTCGCTGCTGTTTAAATGTTTGAAAAGGAAGATTAGATATAAAAAACGTCAAACATAGACTCAGTCTGCCTTCACATTTGATATGAGGCCAGCACGTATAGTGGCTGTGTCCTGTTTTAAGATCATACGTGTAAAATTGTTGTCTGACCTCCGTCGATCCAGCCGCTCAGAGTCAGTGGTTACCATGGTTACTGCATAAGCAGCTATAATGTTAACAGCTGGCGCTGAGGAAACCTCCCGGCAGCATGGGTGTTTATGTTTTTCATTGCAAAAGAACTGTCTGAATGGTTAACTGAAGTTAACTTGGATAAATTATAGTTAAGGAGTATCACAGATAACGCCCACGTGAGCTGTGCGACTGTTCACCACTACACTGAAATCAGCAGGCTATTACTGAAATACACGTGCTATATCATAAACTATGATATAAACAGGGAGGTCCTATTAACATGTTTAGTTTTAAAGGACACCTTCCTGCCTTTAGTCTCATTCATGAGCAGTATTAGTTTTCTTCTAACATCCAGAAGTCTGCACCATGTGTTTCATAGTTTGTAACAAGCCTTTGACAGGTAAACATAACATGACCGAAAAAGCAAAAAAAAAGAATAAAAAAGAGAGAGAGTGTTGACATAAGAAGAGAAAATGCTCTCAATTATGGAGACAGACAAATGGTTCATTTATGTTTGATGTGTGTTTATTCCTCCCTAAATATCGTCGGTGAAGTTCGCCATGCACGTCAGATTTTCCTGCGCATTTTTATACCTCTGCCAACAGAGAGAGAAAAAAAATCACATTCTAACAGACAGCTGGTGCTTAGAATACAGTTGAATAACTATTAAAAAACAGATGATATTTAGATGATAGTTCAGTCTAACACATGTGCCAGTGAACCATTAAACGTCTGTGAAACTATGCAGTTATGAAACGTAACTTTAACCTCAGCCAAACCGATTTGCTCAGTTGTAAATAAAACAGCGAAGTAAACGTGACCTGACAGACAGAACCTGAGTGAATGAAGTCCAGCGTTTAACCACTGAGAGCTAAAACTCAGCTGAGGTTTCAAAGCTGTGTGCCGGTGATTGGACATCAGCCGCTGATAAAGCTGTTCGCCTATAAAGTGCTCTGTAAGGAAACGAGCTCCAGCAGCTCTGCGCTCGGGGAAAACACTATATTTACTTATCTTGTGCAGAAAAATGCGCTGACATTGCGTTATATCGAGCACCGGCTGCCCAGTTAAACTGTGACTATCACCAGGTAACTAGGCGTGTTTCTTGAATTAGCAGCAGGTGTTAAACAGCTGACAGATGAGGAGGAGGATGCATGCAGGTAAACTGAGGGTCTGTTGAGCTGATCGCTGGTTTCGTGAGAAAAATGTCAGCTCGTTCTTTATGTTACAGAAGCACAGAGACACAAGACCAGGCGGAAAGAGACGATCGTTCGGTGAAAATGAGAATCTGCGAATGCAACATGTGGAACACGGAGAGTGGAAAATGTAAACAAACCGGTTAACGTAACCCCCTCGGTGCACTCTGCATGCTAACTGTTAGCAGAGCTAGTGAAATCTCTGAAAACATCTGAGCACTTTTGCAAACATGTTCTATGTTGACAACCTGACCAGACATGTGAAGATTACTGCGCGACATCCGCTGGTTTCCTCTTTCTGGCGCAAAGTGGGCGATAAACAAACCTCCACCACTTGCTAATGTTACTGAATCTGTGGAAGCTCCACCATAGCCACCACACGAAGTAACGAGTAACGAGCCTCTCTAAATCCCAGTAACAACTAACGCGTTCCTGATTTTGGCTTAATAACTAGTTACCGTGCTCGTTACCACAATAATAACGTAGTTACTGTAACGCGTTACTTAATAACACGGTAGTCCCAACACTGCAGCCTGGTCACACTTTGAAGGTGTAAAGAAGCTCAAAGACGTCTCCAGGAAACATGTGGAAGAGCACTTTAACAGTCGGGATACCAGGGGCACGAGGACACTCCACCTGTACACATGAGGAGCCCCGCCCCCACACTGCACACCTGTGTGTTTTCACAGGTCGGACCTCTCACACTACCAGCATCAACAGCAGCTGTGTGACATCTGGAAACTCTGAGCACAAATGAAGTGTGAAAGAAATATATTTAAGAACAGGTGAGATGGAAATGAAGGAATTCCTCGTTATTATCAAACTGTCTGAATCAATCATTACATGTTCAGGAAACATCATCAAAGAAATGAAATAGAACAATATTAACGTGTTTGCTGTAATAACAAACCTCTGCCCGAGATCAGCTCTCACAGCTCACCATGAAAGGAACCTGAACCAACACTGCTACATCCATCGGCTCCATCACCTCGTGGGGGGCTGTGGTGCTGTCCTGCTGCCCATTGCTGTTGGTGTTGGGGGTATGTGGGTTCCCCTGGGGTAGGTTTCTTGTGCGGTTTGGCGTGGGGGCTGTGATCCTGACCTGGATGGGGCTTTTGTGGCTCTTGGGTGGTGCCTGGCAGCCTGCCCCTGGGTTCTTGGGGTGCTCCACCTCCAGGCTGGGGTCCTGGTTGATGTGTCGCTGAGGTTGTGGGTGGGTGCATCCTGGCGCAGGGGGCCTTTGGTGCATTGGTGGAACCTTCAGCTGGTGGGGAGGTTGTTACCATCCTTTGCAGGGCGTCTCTGCTCTTGAGGAGTCCACTCCGCAGGTGGGGGAGGAGCTCAGCCTGGGTGTCTTTCTTCTTATGTAGTCTGGGAGTTGAGTGAAGTTTGGGGTGGGTGTAGTTTTTCCTCTGTGGTGGGGTCAGGTGGACCTCTGTGGAAGGGGCAGCCCCTCCAGGGAGGGAGTACTTTCCCACCCCCCAATCCTTTCCTCCCCATCTGTCTCCCTCCTCCCGCTCCATCACACCCCCACACATGCAGGGCCTCGGGGTACAGGTGTGTCACTGAGGTGCAGGGGGGCATTCCCCCTCTGGCCCCTCCACCTGTGCCTCAGTTTTATTCCACAGCAGAGACGTCCACATGACTCATGCAGGGCCTTGGGAGGAGGCGCTGCATCTGGAGGAGGGACGGCCACACCTGCCTGATCCATGAAGCTCAGATCAGCTGTGTCTGCTGTGTGTGAACATCTGTCCACATGTGCAGAGCGCTGTGATGGGTAGGTGTTGTTCCTGCTCTGCCCCTCACAGATGGAGCAGCTGTTGGAGTCTCTCTCACACCGACCTGCAGCAGGGACGCTTCCAGGAAAAGCCTCCAGCTCCAGGACCTGATCCCCGAGTGTCTGTCAGAGGAAAGGAGGAACTCTACTTCTGACTGACTACCAAAATAAAAGTTTAGAGTCAGGTGGAGCTCCCTGTGTCCTCCACACTGTCTGAGGTGTCTGTGAGGTCATCATGAGACACACCCACCTCCATCAGCTGTGCACAATGCAGGTCCACTAAGACTTAGAGAACAGCTTCCACACCCACCCACTCAGTCATGTGTGGACCCCATCAGCATCAAACCTGAGAGAACCTCAGATGGAGGAGGGGTGGAGTCAGAAACCAGCTGCAGCTGCTCCATCTGTGATAAGCTGAGCAGACTGAGCTCTGTACACAGAGCTCTGTATGAGCAGGTCATGTGACAGCAGGGCTGCCTCTCACCTGTGAGCCCGTCACCTGCTCATGCAGACTGAGATTTAATCGTGTGTGTCGGAGTCCGTCGGGTCATGAGGACAGCAGACCTCCCCCTGCCTCCTCAGCTCCTCTGAGGGGTTTACAAACCGTAACCCAGAGTGATGACCCGCCTCCTCCCAGCAGGACACACCTGACGCTCCTCCAACAGGTGGTGTCCTCAGCCTCCTCAGAGCTCCGTCCCTGAGGATCCTGTCAGCTCCTGCACCCACAGAAACCATGAAACCTGCTTTGGCCCTGAGCTCTGATCAGCTGGTCCGTCCGTCCGTCCGTCAGCCTCAAATAAAGTTTCACTTTGAATCCAGCAGCTCGTGTCAGGAGCTCAGGTCACATGATGCCCAGGCTTCCTGTATGACCCACTCTGAGGTCAGACCAGGAAAACCAGTCGAAACAAGATGAACCCCAGTGTAACCATGGTGACTGACAGAGGTTAAAGGTCACGCAGACAGTAGATTTTTATATATACCAGTGAGGAGAACAGGAAGTGAAAGACAAGAAGAAGTAGAAGAAGAAGAGGCTGAGGACGAACCACAGGAGTGAAACCACACACACACACACCTAAAACAAAACAAACAAACAAACAAACAAACAAACAGAACGCTGATGTGGAAAAAGCGTCTCACCTTCTCTCTTCAGCGGCATGTCGTCTCTCTGATCCTCACTAATCCTCTTTGGAGATTTTACACTCGCAGTGCACTCTGGGTAACAGAGTCCTAATCCCTCTTTACTGAGGCTCCGCCCATCTCCAGTTCACGGGATTGGACGATGCTGTCCGTCTCAGTGAGAGTCACCGTGGTTTAAACTGAGCTGATGAAGGAAAACATTTAAATGAATATAATTAAGTGTTGAGACGTGTGGGTCAAGCTCAGAGTCCATGACAGACACAGACAGACGCATCACTGAGGCATCGATCCTTCAGCTGAGAAAACTCTACACTGACACACACGACTGAGATCAGATTTATATGACAGATCAGAGTAAATATTAAGGATGAAGTCAAAACTGATGAAAGCAAAACGTCTCAGATTAGATATGGGTCAGGTGACACTTTGAATTCTTCGAGGTGTGAATACAGATGATCATTAAAGTGTCACGTCTGTTATCACACGTTCTGAAAATAAGAATTACGTCATTATTGCTGAGCTCTGAGCTGCTTTATACTGACAAATAAAATGAAATAAATATCCATCCATCCATCCATTCACTTCCGCTTCTCCTTTTCAGGGTCGCGGGGGGCGCTGGAGCCTATCCCAGCTGTCATAGGGCGAAAGGCGGGGTACACCCTGGACAGGTCGCCAGTCTGTCGCAGGGCTAACACACAGGGACAGACAACCATTCACTCGCACATTCACACATAGTGGCAATTTGGATTATCCAATTAACCTGTCCCCACAAGCTGCATGTCTTTGGACATAAATACACTCTTTATTTTTATTTGAAGGGTTAAAATGAAGCAGGATGTTTCAGCATGTCAGTCTAACAGAGATCAGACTGAAGCGTGTTAAACAGAATAGCCTTGTTACTCTGTAACTGTAACAGTTAATTAAAAGAGCATAATAATGAATTTCCTCAATCATTGATGCACTTTATGAATAGCTGGAGCCACCTGGTGGACAAATACTGCAACTGCACTGTGCATGTTCCCCATTGCTGCACAGTACATGCCTCAGCAAATACCTTCTTTATTAGCCTTGTCTCTTGCTTTCTTGTGCCAACACACTGTTGTTGCCGACCAGAGATGGGCAGTAACGCGTTATTTGTAACGCGTTACTGTAATCCGATTACTTTTTTCAAGTAACGAGTAAAGTAAGGGATTACTATTGCAAAAACGGTAATTAGATTACCTTTACTTTCCCGTAGGAACGCTGCGTTACTAAAACCGTGAATCTTTTGCGAGAATGTCTCACGACAGTGACGTAAGCGAGTGCACCGTTTGTGACAACAGTTACAATCGCATACAAACTTTAGAGCTAGGGGTGAGCCAGAAAGCACCTGCCTGACTAGCTAACTAATATTAGCTTAGCGTGCTAACCAACAATGCTACTTGTGAATAAAGTTACTGTTAATGCACCAAAATGCCTGTAACTTTCAGGGTACATGCTAGTACTACTTATAAGAAAATACAATTACCAGCTGTGTGCAGATCAACATGGATCATATATCGAGTGCAGAGAGAGTATGAGCGTGCAGCGTTTAAAGCGTGGAAGTACTGACCTTACTTTGAGTTTGATTCCATAAAAAGTGACAAAAACATTAGTGTCCGCTGTGCGTGGGAAGAAAACTTCTTTTTACAGCGAAAAAACCCCTAAACTTCCAACAAGCACCGAGTAGCTACGAGGTAATGGGAAACTCACAGAGAAACTCGCGGATTCTTCCACTGACCGCGGCACACCTGCACCAGGGTAACCCTCCGCCTGCCCCACTCCTGCTTTACAGGTGAAAATAGAGCAACAGGACCGCTGAGTCTTTGACTTTATTTATTTTCTGCTGTGTTTTACTTGCATCTATTTGAAAGACTGAGTGTAAACACAAAAAATATTTTATTTTATGTGCTGGAATGTGCAGAAAATAGGTTTAAATGTTAAACTAATTTCTTCCAGTCAGAGAAAGTTGCAGATAATTAAATGTTTGCTTGATGCATAAAGTTAAAAGATTAAAACTGATAAAACAAGTTTTAAAAAGAGACTTTTCCATTTGATTACATTTTGTATGATGGATTATGCAGAAAAAGTAGAATTGGGCTGAAAGATCTATTTATCACCTGTTCAGGTTGTAAATCGGGTTTTTAAAAAGTAACTAAGTAACTAAGTAATTAATTACTTTTGAAAATAAGTAATCAGTAAAGTAACGGGATTACTTTTTTGGGGAGGTAATCAGTAATTAGTTACTGATTACTTTTTTCAAGTAACTTGACCAACACTGTTGACGACAGTGTGCTGTCATCTTTGTACCAGAATAAAGAGGCAACCCAGAAGAGCAAGCCCAGTGCCGTCCTTTCTACACGGGCATGTAACATCACATCCACCAGAGACAGCTACATAACGCGTTACAGTAATCACATTACATTTTTCAGTAATGCAGTAACGTTCACAGCAATGTGTTACTGCACTAAATTCAGTAATCACATTACAGTTACAGTTACGTTGTTACTTGAGTTACAAAGGTTCTTCAGTTATCAGCGCGAACAGTAGCGCGTTTGCGGCTTAAATTTCTCTATCTAGAAATATATGTTAAAAAACTAAAATGATTTTCAATGTTTTGTAGTTTATTGCACTTTTCTGCAATTTATGTAATTACTATGCATTTAATGCATAATAGAATAATAGAAGAGTCGCACAGTGCTTGGTGTAGCCCCATAGTTCTTGTAGTGAAGAAAGATGGGTCTGTACGGTTCTGTGTGGACCACTGCAAGGTGAATGAGGTGTCACAGTTTGATGCGTACCCGATGCCCCGGGTCTACGAACTCCTGGACCGGTTGGGCACTGCTCATTTCTTTACGACACTGGATTTGACCAAGGGCTACTGGCAGAATCCCTGCAGAGTCTAAGGAAAAAACTTACCTTCTCGCGGTTGACTATCACTCTAGATTCGTTGAGATTGCTTTGTTAAATAGAACAAAATCAAACGATATCATTACCCACCTGAAATCTTTCTTTGCCCGTCATGGCATCCCAGAGGTCCTCATGTCTGATAATGGGCCACAGTATCCAGGTCAAACCTTTGCAGACTTCGCAGCGGCGTACGGGTTTAAACACAAGCAGGCCCAAGTTTCCGTAAAGTAATGGAGAAGCAGGGAGAACTGAATGAAACTCTCCTGCACCTCAGCGCTGAGCTCCACATCACGCCCTGTGAAAGCACAGATATAAATCTGCTGCAGTGAGAAGAACTTTACCCAACACAAGTGTAGAAGTAGACATTTGACTTTACCTACAACCTGTTAACAACAAAGCTTTCATTGCCTCTGTTGTTGATGTCATGTAGGACTAATCATACTTCACATCAGCCATGCACACGTCAGAGGATCTCCAGGCTCTCAGTAATAAAGCCAAGCAGATGATGTGAACATAGCAGTAGTAAAACATGCATCATAATCAGCTGTATGTGTCGACTATGTGGCACCTCAGTCTTGTTGGCATGAAGAAAAGTTGTGTAACATGTAGCATAAGGGCTGCAAAGACATCATGTAGACAGCAGTCGTCTGTTAGTCGTAACGTATCTCCTGTTAAAGAGTTAAATGTGCGTTCTCCATCTCTGTCCTCTCACAGCTCGCCGTACACCAACTCCAGCTGTGGTAACCATGGCTGTGCCCATCAACACGCTGAAGCTGAGACGCCACCCGTCACTATGGCGACTCCAATAGGGTTACCTGTCAGCTGTGGACGCATGAAAGGAAAACAGCAGAAACACAGACATGTTTACTGGAACATTTCCTATTGACAGCTTTATGGAAAAGTGGGTTTAAACACTTTTCTATGTTTTATTTTGTTTATTTATGGATTTATTGTGAAAGGAATTTCAAAGGTTTAATTTGACCTTTCCCCTGTTTTTCATACAGACTGGAGACGAATGGATGGTGCTTTCTTTGTTTGTCTAAAGATAATGAATAAAACTCTACACACATCTTAAACCACCCTCCTTTCTATATATTTTGTTATATAAATGGAAAGTATATAAGACACAAACTGAGCTTATATGATACTAAGGACCCTGGAGGTCAGTCCACCTTTATAATTCAGCACAGCCTGGAGTCTCTTAGTCAAGCTTGTTTGTGTTTTCTGTGAGGAAGTTTTCAGCAGCAGCTCTTTTCTTGGATGTTGGTTCCCTTTGTTTCCATCCTCTGTTAAGATGTTTCAGTAATGTTGAGGTCTGGGGAGGCCAATCCATGGCTGACGTCCTGTGATGCTGCATTAGCAGTTTGTTCATAGTGAAAAATGAAGCCACTGCCAATCAGACATTTGCACAGTGGATCAACTTCTGATGGTACTGTCCTGAATTCCACACCTATAATATGTTTGCATGTACTGATGAATATGTGCAGCTGATTTTCAGTCCAGTTCCTGTGTGACAGACGCCAGTCTTTCTGCCTGTGTCCTTCCTTAACAATAGAGCCATCCTTCCACTGAGACTGTTTCTGATGAGGCTTCACTGAGCAGTAGATGGATCCCTCAGCTCATCTAATCGTCCTATTTCTAACACATGACTGTCAGAAACTGTTAATCTGCTGCAGCTCTTTAACTCCTCCACTTCTTTTTTGTAATCTCTTAGTTTCCTCATCTTTTAAGGTGACACTGCACACCAGATCCAAAGTCAACATGCTGTTATATGATGGAGATGAACCTGTAATGGAGTTTGATTTAAACCAATCAAAGCAATTAAGTGAATGATGATGAGCAAAGAAATGATGGCGGAGCCGCATTCTGCTTGGCCTGTAGATACCTGTCGGCTGCCTCCGGAGTCCCACAGGCTAACCAAGCCCGATAGGCCTTCTTCAGCCTGGTGGCTCCCTTCACCTCTACACGGAGCAGGTGTAGGTGGCGCTGTCAGACAGGTGGAGGTTGGTCAGGCTCAGTCTGAGGTCTCCAGTTTCCAGAGCGTCAGTCTTCATGGATGTTCGACCGCTGTAACGCTGGTTTGGATCTTTCGGTTCGTCTCCTTGAAGCTGGTGGACGGTTGGAGGACTGAGGTCGGAGCGACTCCACACCACTGTGGGGCCGTCCAGTTCAAAAGTGGGAAACTCACAGGGCAGCAGGACAAACAGCTCTCCCTCATACAGCTCCACAGCAGAGGCATGCTGGGAAACTGAGGACACAGACAGAGTCCATGTGTCACTTTGAGGTCAAACGTGGACACAGCTTCAGTTACACAATATCAAATATCCACATATAGAAATAAAATCACTGTGCAGGTCAAATAAATAAATACAATAAAGAAAGAAATAAGACGTCTGAGTTCAGCTCGTCGGCTCACAGAAACACTGACTTCCTGTTATTAATGAGGCGGCTGTGGGAACAGGTAGGAGGCTCCTGATTGGTTCATAAGGTGTGAATAAATGTGTCATGTAGCAGGAAGTAAAGCCACATCAGCCTCAGAAGGACTCATGAGAGTCTGAAGTCTGTCTGCAGTGCAGTGGAGTGATCTCCTCCCTATGAATGAAGTTAGAAGTGTGGAAGTTTAGGAAGCAGCTGCACATCAGGAAGCACAAATGTGATGAGGAGAAGGCGTGGAGCGCTGTGTCAGGCTCTGCTGTGGAAACCAATGAACTTTTGCATGTTTTAACTGGAAGAAGAAGCAGGATGTGAACTTTGTAGGTCAAAACAAAGCTCAGGGTCAAATTTGATCCAGTACTCATGTCACAACACTGATGTCCTGACTGCTGATCAGCTGATCGTCCTTTCATGGTTTATCAGAGGACAAAGAAACTTGATAACTTGATTTAGTTTGGACGATCCACCAATCACAGAGCTCCATCAGAGACCTTACAGTAACTACATTCACCAGCAGAGCTTTGATGGCGCTACTCTCCACGACCACTAGATGTCTCCACACTCTGTGCTGACTCCAATGAACGATCAGAGCTGCTGAGCCTGTTTGCAGACCGAGGAGGAGCTCCTGGTGATCCATGTGGGACTAAAAAGCTCTGATAACGTCCATCCAGCAGCTGAGAACAGGGACATTTGGTGCCATGTCAGAGCTGCACAGTCAGTCATCAGTTTGGCTCTTTGGTTCGGAGAGTTCAAAGCAGCAGCAGAGAATCTAAAGTGTGTCACACAGCACCAAGTTTCCTTTGGTCACATGTGAAATGTGAGTCAGAGCTTCAGCTACACAACAACAACACACACAGCAGCTGATTGTAACACGAGCTCATCTGAAAGCCACCAAGAAGAATCCAGAGATTTGAAAGTTGCTGCTTTTAGTGGGTCTGTGTGATCAGCATCAGTGGGTTAAGCTGAGGCCGTGACTAGTAGAACGTCATGTTGGTGACAGCACATGAGCCAACATCAGACTCCGAGCGCTATAATAAAGATGTTGTTGTTTTTGAGCCCCTGTATTAAAAGTAGTTTAAAGTCAGCTTGAGTTTGATGTCTTTATGTCAAAGCTGCTCATGATGTTGAGCTGCTGATGGAATAAAAGCAGTGAAAAGTCTCCTCAATATAAAAGCATGAAGACTTCTTCAGCTTCTTCTCAAGGACATCAGCTGCTTGTTTGGCAGCAGAGGCAGTTAAGAAGCTTCCTGAAAAACACTGAACAGTGAGTTCACTGTGGCATATGACAGATTCAGCTTTCTGTGTGCAAATGTGTCTGTGTCGACCTTTCAAATGCTGTTGAATCCAAAACATCAGCGGCTCCTCGGCTGCTCGCTTCATGCACTTCTGTCTGTGTGACAGTCCAATGACATCACAGCTGTTTCCAGCCCCAGTGTCTCAGGACTGGACACCTTTAAACATGTCGAGGATCAAACAGCGTCCAGCTAAACACACATGTGCATGTGTTGAGACAACGCCGGTCTCTGTGATTCTTTTGGTCCTGGTAGAGATCACGCTGAGATGTTTCCATGTTTCACACAATCCTTTTATTATTCTTACAGATGCATCTGGAGATCAGCACACTGCAGTCCTGTGCTGAAGGCTGATCTAAAGAACTCCACAGTTACAGTTATAACCTCTGGTCTCCTCCCCTCTACAGTAAACACCCCCACAATGGACTAGTACAGTGACACCCTGACCCCCATCTCCTTTTAAGGTAGTGTCCGTTTGCCCTTTGTCTGCCCCTCACCCTCAGTAACTCCTGCTACTGTCCTGGGGGTTGACTGTCCTCCTGCCTGCACCTCAGTTCTTTGTTCCCATCTCAGCCTTTTTTCTATTTTGTATTCTTACACTCATTAACTGCAATATGAGAATGTTGCAAGCAAACTGTATTCTCTTTAACTCTGATCTGTATCAAGGAATCTCTTAACACGTTTGAGACGTGTGTCACATGTGGAAACACAAAAATGACACAAAGATTGGTTTGAGGGGCTTCCTGCGTGGAGAGTCAGCTGGTGAAAGGAAGTCCAGTCTGACCTCATTGGGTCAGTATTTCAGCAGAGCACATGGACAAAGTGGACGGTGCTGTCAGTTGGTGTTGGCTCTCTCTGTGGCATCACTTCCTGTTCCAACACACAGTGGTGCTTTTGCTGATCTGTGTAGCAAATGTAATTGAAAACTTATAGATAACTTCTTGCTTCCTCCTGTGATCTTTGTTACTCCCCTCGAGTTTAATAAAGCTCAGCTTGTTACTCAGACGCAGCCTTGACACACGCTGCAGGACTAACAATGATTTCATCAGATCAAACATTCACACAAACTTTCTGTGGACGATCAGTAAGAAAGTCTCTGATCCAGTGAATAATGAATCACTGCAATAACATGTGTGTCCTCGTTGAGTCAAATCAACCAATAAACGTCTTGCCTGAGCATCTGTGTGTTGTCAGTGATGTGCAGCTGTATTAGCTGACAGCAGCGCTGCATCTTCTGGCTCCTTCGTGACTTACAAGCAAAGCTGTGACGGTGAAGAAGAGTTGCAGTCCTACACGCCTCTCTGCAGCTCGTCGAGCCCGGAGGCCAGTACGTGTACGTGGACCCAAAAGTGCGTTTTTATAACGTTTACACGTGAAGGCATTTAAAAACAAACATAAGAAATTTAAAGACACAGGCAGCCAGTGAGGCCAGCACAGGGGCTGCTGAGCACCCTGAGTGGCTGTGAGTGAGGCTGGAGGACCTGTAACATCCAGCAGGCTCTGATGGTTCTAACAGGATATTATGGTGGACGTGTCTGTGAAGTTCTCAGTCGTCCAGGTCAGCGTTAGAAACACCTGCTGAGTTCAAACCTGAACGACTGAATAAAGAAGTGAAAGCAGCACATTCAGCTCTGTTTGACTCAGAAAGAGGACGTCACTTTGATTCAAGTCCTTCTGCCAGCAGCCGTCACGTCTCTGATAATAATGTGTCTGATTTTATCGGAGGGGGCACCTGCCGTTCAGGGAACGTTTGATATGAACTGGGTCCTGTTGGGCTGTTGTTGGTATGTGGAGCTGGTAGCTGGAGAGCTGCAGCTGTGTTAGAACAACAACTGTGCGTGTAAATAAAGTTAATGCTTAAAAGCAGGGTCACCAACCACAGGCTTATGCCTGAAATTTCCCGAGATGATGTGTCCTCCCCCCCCCACCCTCTCCTCAAAACCTGAACAAAACTCAGGGCTCCAAAGCAGTGGCGTGTCCAGTGGGGTGGCCTGCCCCCCCAACCAGACTGGCCACCCCAGGTGGCACCCCGAAGCTAAAACAATAACAGTCAATCAAATATCAAATGTACGATTATGTTTTCACAGTGAAGCTCAGATATCCGAGGGTAAGTGAATGCAGCACCGGCTTCTACACTATGAGCATCACGTTAGCAAAGGTAGGAGAGCCAAGCACGAAAGAGGCACCGCAGAAAACAGTTTTTCAGCGAAAGATTAACAGTTTAACATAGCTGGACTGGCCATTTGCCCGGTGTGCTGATGACTTTTTTTTTGTAACGGCATGAACAATGAGAGGTGGTGGATTGGCCAGATGCAGGCAGATGTGTAAAAATAACTCAGTTGTTTGGTGGTGGCTATGGGGGAGCTTCCACAGAGGCCAGCAGGTGGATGAGGGAAGGGGAGGCAGGAGGAGAGACCCGAGGCAGCCGCCGGTCCGAGTGTGAACTGAACTTCAGGTAAGAAGTTATGACCTGCAGTCTATCTGGATCAGATATAAACCAAGTTTAGGTGGAGTTTATTTTCCTTGTGATGACTTTTTACCGTCAGTTGCAATAACTCGTACTGCGTGCTAGCTAGCATGACGGAGTTTCTATACAGCTGTGGGTGCTATGATGTTACTGATAGTGAACTTTATTTTATTCATAAGGTTAGTTAGTAGAGTTGCCAACTGTCCCGTAAAAAACGGAATCGTCCCTCATTCAGAGAAAATATTACTCGTTTCGTATTGAGCTGAGAAGAGACGCAGTTTGTCCCGAACTTCAGCTAGAATGGAAAAAGACACAAAGCTGGAGTTATTCTGTGTCTTTGCTGCACAGCTGCCTCTTCTTCTCTCATCCTCCCCCCTCCCTCTCCTGTTGCTACTTCAATCATGAAACTGATCAGTGATCAGCTGATCGACTCTCTTGTTTATTTATCGCCCACTTTGTGCCAGAAAGAGGAAACCAGCGGATGTCGCGCTAAACAACAGCAGCACGTTTAAGCTTGATCAGCTGTTGTTAGAATGTATTTAATATTAATTTCTAGTAGGTTTTATTCAAATGTTAGTCTTTTCAGTTGTTTCCCCACTTTTTTCCTGTTTCAAAATCAAACACCAGTTTGTGAGAAGATTATCTTCTTTTTTTAACAGGGAGATAAAGTTTTACATTGGCATTGGCTAATTTGACAATTGTATGTTTAAAATGTTCATATTTTAATATTCAAAACTGTTTTTGCCCAAAACATATGTGCACTACATGTCAGTAAAAATACTATGCAAATATTGCTGTCCTTGAATGCTGAGTAAACACTGACAAAGCACTGATTGTATCTCTTGTACTTTATCAACGCAGTATCTAAAAACTTTGCACCGTAGTGGTTAAAATCTCATTCTAATAAGAGTTAAAAGTGCATTTGGTTATTAGGTTTACAGGGTTATTGAATTATGGTTAACGGTTGGTAGAATTGTTTTTAACATTATCTGCCAATTACATCTGCCACCCTTCTCCAAATCTGTGCCCCTACCTGGCCCCCCCAACAAACATTTTCTAGACACGCCACTGCTCCAAAGCCTCTCTGAACCTCCCAGATGAGAAGCATGCGTCATCTGTTTAAGACTTCAGGGAATTCATTAAAAGGATGCCAGAACATCTCACTATACGTGCAGAACCAGATACTCCAGATGTTTGTCACAGGTGTGTTTGGCAGCACATGCAAAGAGTCGTTCATTTGCACATTAGCTTGGTAACAAACTAAATACCAAAGCAACACGGTCATCTGTAAGCTTTTTAAGGCTCAAAATGTGGTGTTAGTGTCAGGGTTACAGTTAGGTTATGGTTAGGTATAAAAGAAAGTTTCATCTAATTGACTTTATAAAAGTTTTTATCGCACGGTCCTCGGGGCCGCTGGACCGTCCAGATTTCTCCTTTGAACTTCCTGTTGAACTTATCTGCTCCTCTTCTCCTCTTCCTCCATGGTCCTCTCCTCATATACTGTATCCGATCCCTGTGACTGACGAGTTCTTGTATTAAATGAATGTGAAATATTCAGCTTCTGAGCTTTGCGGGAAGAGTGGGAGATATAAATTAATCTGAAAAACAATATATAATAAAAATGCCAATAAATTAACTAAAAAATTAACTAAGCACATTATATTAAAACCAGAGTGGCAGACAGATTCCTCATTAACATCTGGAGGGGATTTGGCCTCCACGAGACACTGAGTGCTTTTTGTGCTCCTAAGATAAACTGTGAGGTCATTCATTGTTAGCAATAAATAGCCACACAAATCTTTGTTAGTTTTAAAAGTGACACACATATTTACAGTCTCTGAAGTGTACATGCAGTCGGTGTCAGAGGAAGCTGTCTAGTCCATCCGATGTTAATATAATATTTCTTTTTTATTTTTAATTAAATGTTAAAACTATAAAATAAATTAAAACCTTTATTTCCACCACTGAAAATAGCTGATTGTTTTTCTGGTGACAAATGATTACAGTTTGTTTGAATGAGAAGGACAAACACTGCTCCTTCTCAATGCCTAACGCCACCTATTGTTTAGGCACCACTGAACCGCCACAGGTTTACATGTGGTGTTAAAATCTCCCAAGGGCTATACTATCTTCCCTCCTTCGTACACCTGTATGTAAAAAATAAAATAGCCCTGTGTTTCTCTGTGTCAGTGTTGGGACGCCCCTCATGCTGTGTGTCTGGTCCTGTGTGTTTTTGTTAGATTTTGCCCAGTTTAGGTCTTGTGTGGTTTTTCTGTCCAGCAATAAAGCTGCTTTTTCGCTCCCAGTTGAGTCTGCATTTGGGTCCTTTTCCTGCCTGCACACAGCCGTCACATGACACAATCTGTCCTGTGTGAACATCGTCAACAACGAGTGATGCTGTTAGACCTGTTTTATTGGCCTGACGGTGGGATGTCTGTGTGTTTCTGAGAAGCTGAACACAAGATTTTTGTTTTACTTTTTGCAGAATAAGTGTTTTAAAACACAAAGTCCAGAGTTCATCCAAAGAACACTGCTCACTGACAGTACGTGTCATTGTTGTCAGAGTGTTGGAGGAGAAACCGACTAACTCTGCAGAAACATGGTGGACACAGGTGATAATGACACATGAAAGAAGAGAACTGACTAACACAATATGGCTGTGATAAGCATCAGGTGAGGTCGACTGCAGAAAAATGTGCATTTGTTATACTTTGAGAGGGATTTTGATGAAAACCACTGGTGTGCCTCAACATAACCCGCAGTAACACTGATAAAACCGACTTTGTGTTGAAGCACACAGCCGGCTGTATTTCAGACAAAGTTCCCAGAATTCGTGCTTTAAAATACAAATTTCTGTTGATGAATTTGAAGTGATTACAACATAATGCTGTGCAGATGTGACCCACCACCTGCTTTTCCCTGTGTGGATGTCTGTGTGGCACTGAATTTAAATCAGTCACACAGTCGACCAAAAGCTGAAGCTCTGTTAGCACCTCGTGCTGTGAACAAGCATAAGAATGACATTCTGAACAGCAGATCTAGAGTTTTATGGTGTGACGAACGCCTCTCTCTAACATTTCTCATTTATAGCAGCTGTTCTCTTACTCATCTGCCTCCCTCCTGCTTCTGTGTGTGTACATGTTTACATGTCTCTGTGGGGACCAACAGCCCTTATGGGGACATTTTGAAACTCAAATTTTTTGTTTTAGGGTCAGAGTTACAGTTGGGTTATGGTTAGGAATTTAAAACAGCATGGCTCAGTTTACCTGGTTTCTCATTGAATTTGTTCTGACTCTAAGTCGGCTGTGCTGTAAACTTTAGGAATTAATCTAAAAAAGGAGAAAGAACCAATTTCAAACATGTCTCTCTGTCTGTCTCAGCAGAAGAGTAATTTTTCATTTTTGTTTTTATCCTTTTCCAAAGGGAGACTATATTCTCAGACCATGAAATTGTTAGAATATCACCTCCAATGAAACAATTCCACCTCTCAATCAGAGTTTCTCACTTTATTTACAGTCACACATAACATGTGAGGCGAGCTTGTATTGCCTGGATTTATTATCCTTCAAACTTGTCTCTGTATATAGTAATTATATTTGATGCCATGTGTTATAAGTTTGTATTAAAATACAACTTTATGGACGATTTATTAGAGGCCTGATTTTTGGGGGTGGGACTTTATTGTCCAGTTGTTAACAAAGGAGCATTGACACATTGTTCCTCCTAACTCCTTGTCGTCACTCGTGTAGGACCCCACCGATGGGCCGGAACAGGCCGTCATTCGATGACAAAAATAATCCAAGGTCTCTATTTGCTGAAATACACTCATAACAAAGAAAGTCCCTACAAAACCCCAGAAAATTAGCAGTGTATCTGTGGCGAGGCGTGGTCGACGGTGCGGCTGCAGGGTAGGCCAACGCACCTGCAGGTCACAAAGACTGAACTGGGTCCTGTCATGTTGTTGCTATGTGGAGCTGGTAGCTGGAGAGCTGCAGCTGTGTGTTAGAACAACAACTGTGCGTGTAAATAAAGTTAATGCTGAACAGCGTGAGCCTGTGGTTGGAGATTTTCCCGAGATGATGTGTCCTCCCCACTGTCCTCCCTCCACCACCCTCTCCTCAAAACCTGAACAAAACTCAGGGCTCCAAAGCCTCTCTGAACCTCCCAGATGAGAAGCATGCGTCATCTGTTTAAGACTTCAGAGAATTCATTAAAAGGATGCCAGAACATCTCACTATACGTGCAGAACCAGATACTCCAGATGTTTGTCACAGGTGTGTTTGGCAGCACATGCAAAGAGTCGTTCATTTGCATATTAGCTTGGTAACAAACTAAATACCAAAGCAACACGGTCATCTGTAAGCTCATCCATCTGTTATGTTACCCTGTCAGTCCACTTTGGAGAATATTATTAATCTCTAGCTTAATCGTGGCTGTTTTCCTTTAAAAAGACCTGTGTGTCCACAAACTCTGCCTACCTCCCTCTAGAAGTGGCTGTTGTTGAGTAACCTGGACGTCTCCTCGTCACACTTTGTGCTTTGCTTCAAAACCAGCACAAACCCCATGAGAGCAAAGCTGTGGGAGCTCTGGTGGACCTGCTCAGTGTGTCCTTTGGTGTGTGATGCTGGGTGCTGGCAGTGTTTGGGTCAGTGTTGAACTTCCATGAAAGAGTGCCGTGGTCAGTGCTTTCTACTCTGTCTTGGTACAAAACTGACATTTGATGACATTACAGCAAACTAAATATGGCTTTTTGAGCACCTTCCTGCTTTGAGTAGCACTTTCTAGAGTCTCAAACTCGCAGCCCCCGTCACTCCTACTGGTGGCTCGTGTATTGGCGTGAAGAAATTTAAAGCAGTTTAGCCGTTGAAGAGACTTTTTGTTTGTTGTTGAGTGCGACGTTAAAATGTTCTTTAAATGATTTAGCATGAACAGAGAGCGCAGACATTGCAGAGGAAAAACAAAAAGGAAACCTGTCTCAGGGCTTTCTGATAGAAACAAATAAAATGTGTCGCCAGCTGCTGCACCCGTAAGAGACCGAAAACCAAAACAAAGATACGACACCTGGGACGGACACCCAGCAGGAGATGGAGGGAGACCCCGGGGACAATCCAGCCCCCGCATCCCAGGGAGGGGCTGAAGTGTCCAGAGGGGAGAGGTGACCATGTCCCACTGGGGCCAAGGGCCAGCCAGCCCCTGATCCACCCACCCACTAGTGACCCACACAAAGACATAAAGACCCATGTACACACACTGCCCCCCCTCTCTCCTGTGGTGTTAATTTAACAGGATTATTTGTAACCTACAAAGTGTCATGTTTGCCCCAAAGTGTGCGTAACAAATCCCAAAAACATGACGGCAGTAACAAACTGATCAGGGCTGATTGCAGTCTGCTGTGTGGGGACTTTACCTGCTGCTGTAGGGTCTACCTTACAGCATAAAGCAGCACCAGCTGACTGTTGCTGTGATTGAAAAACCTGCTCCAACTTTCAGTGCCTCGAGCTTAACTGCAGTCCAAACAGCACAAAGACCAACGAGTCTGACCGCATTCTTTGGTGGGGCCCTGATGACTTCTAGAAACAGGTGGAGCTGAACATACATCTGACATATTTAAAGTCTAAGGTGAGCTGAAACAGCTGCAGTTAACCATGGCTCTGCAGCAGTTTGTGTGCTGCGTCACTGTGCTGATCATTTTCTTCTGCAAAGGTGAGAAACTGTTTGAATTTCCTTCCTCTCATTGCTGAGGTTTTATCAGGGCTGGAAGAAGAACGAGATTAATTACAGGTACGAATGTTTCTAAACGAAATGTTGCTGCTGGATACAAGGAAAGAGTCCATTTAGCATTAATGTCATTCAGCATCGTATTTAATATGATAATGTAATGAAGTCACAGTCACCGGACGTCTTCACTCTTTATTTGATATCAACAGCTTCTTTTACAGACGTGTTGTTGCGTTCGTTAGTTTACTTTGTTGTGTTGGATTTCTAACAGTTGATGATATTCAGCAGAGAGTAACTTTATATTACAGTTACTGATGTTTGAGTAAACTGAGAACATGTATTTGGTGAGGAACACCGATGCCAGAGCTTTGATGCCAGAGTAACGACACAGGCGACTCTGACCTTCATCAAGGTTGTAACTGCAGTCAGCATTAAAGTGTTGTGTTTAGTGTGATCGGTTCTTCGAGTTGAAGAAAACCATCACTGCTCACTTTCACAGGTTTGTCTGTGTTTTCTCATTTTCAGGTTGTGACTCACAGCAGCCCGGTAAGCATCCAAAGACATTTAACCCGTCTTCCTTCTGTCAGCTGGACAGCAATGAGCACATAGAAAACTGAAATGATTTTTGTTCTGACACAGAGGAGGGACGTCTGTGGATCACATGTAAAGCACAGTCTGATGTTAGAGTAACTTCCACATGAATGTCAGAGCTCAGGATCTCCCAGCAGAGCGTTGATCAGTGTTTTCTCTCTCAGTGGTTTTAATGTTTAGCTGTGCTCTCTCTGCTTTGTCAGCATGTGGCAGCAGGGCTGTGAACAGCAGCTTCACAGGAGTTGGTGACGCTGCAGCAGGAAGTTGGCCCTGGTTCGCTGATATAAGAGTTGATGGAGGGCCTTCATTCATTAATGCTGGATTTCTAGTTCTGCCTACCAGTTTTGGGTTTGGAGGGTCTCTGATCAACGACCAGTGGGTGCTGACAGCTGCATCCACCATGTCACTGTGAGTCAGTGCTGCCAGTTTACACTTTGTTGAATATGATGATGAAGGTGAAGTGTAGCATTCATGTGCACTAGAGATATTTTTAATATTTCCTCACTTCTTCTAACATTTAAAAACAGCAGCTGCTGCCCAAAGTGCTGAACTGCAAAGTTGTCTGCACAACAATCAAACCAGACGCCACATTAGTTTAATCTAAACTATAAAGTCATTTCATAGATGTCCTTGTATTTGAGAAGCATTGATTTTTCTGTCCACTGATGACAGAAGATGGTTAGCTTAGCATAAAGCTGCTGCTATTACAAACAACTACACACCTCTGTGAGGCTCGTTAATGAACACATGCTGGGAAACTGAGACTGGAGAGAAAAGTGAGGAAAAGTCACAGTCATGTGTTTTGTTTGTGTGCAGCTGTGATCAGCTGACCTCACTGCTCAGTTCAACAACATGTAAACAGATGTTACATGAGCTCTGTGGCTGATATCCACACCCTGCACTCTGTAATGCTGGCATTCAAAGAGACCTTCAGGATCAGCAGAAGTTGACTTTGATGTCTGGTAATATTTTGTGTCTTCCTGGTGAATACTCCAGCTGTACACTCACCCACAGAGACACAAACTGCACACGCACAGTTTGTGTGTTTGCTGATGCTTGTTGAGCTCGCTCCTCTTCTCAAACACTAGATCTCCATGCAGCACCTGAAACATGAACGCACTCAGTGCTGTGGATGAATCTGACCATCAGTGTTAATTACTTATTCATGTAACGAGCCAGCAGGTTCAACCACCTGTGCACGCACACACACAGAAACACACACACAACAAAGGAAACTCGTGGCATCGACTGCTTTGCCCTGTGCTGATGATCAGCATGAGGCACAATAAAAATATCTGTTGTGTGTGAAGGGATTTCAGTAGCAGGGTGGTCTATCTGGGCCGCAACAGCCGCTCAGGTCCAAACCCAAATGAAGTGAATCGCACAGTGGTAAACATCACCTGCCATCCTGGCTTCAACTCGTCGACTCGTGAGAACGACATTTGTCTTCTGAAGCTGTCGGCTCCTGTCAATTTCACAGACTACATTCGGCCGATCTGCTTAGCCTCACAAAACAGCACCTTCAACAATGAGACCAGCAGCTGGACCATCGGCTTTAATTTCTTTGGTAAATCATAAAATATTTATTGTATTTTACAGCATTGTGTTGGAGTCTTTAGAACAGCCTGATGTTTAAATTCTCTCCAACTAGTAATCAGCAATAACCTGCAGGAGGCAAACGTACCAATAGTGGGAAACAGTGAGTGCAAAGCCAGCAATCCACGGGTCCCAGACAGCATCATCTGTACTGGAAGGATAGATTCATGTTTGGTGAGCACAAGTTTATTTCTTATAATCTGTTGTTGACAGTCACTGAGATAATCTCACCTTTAGTCACACTTTGGTTTACTTGTTTTGCTGTAATGGACCATAAATATTCATATTCATGTTTATCAAAGGTTGTTTTTTCTAAAGCCTCTAATTTATTTGATGAAACTGATTCCTTTAAACGAGCTGCCTGAAACTTTCTGTCTGTGGAATCGTCACTTTCATTGCACCAAAGCAGCTGAAGTGGATTCACAGTGGTTCATGTTTCCTAAGTGGACAGACTGATATCCATGAAGTGTTACTGACTGTGTTATACTGGGACGATCCATTTATTTGTTACTTAATTTATTTCAGCAGTTTGTAACAAAACTACCAACAAAGTTCAAACTTTAGTGGGTGACAAAGGTCGACCTCTAACAGTTACACATCTGTCCTGATAACTTTCATCACTGTCTTTCCACAGACTAGTTTTGGGGCACCACTGATGACTCAGAGTGGATCCGTCTGGCTGCAGAGTGGACTTCTCATTGTGCTTGGATGCTCTGTAACTCCTACAACCTACACTCCTGTGTCCCAGTACCAGCAATGGATCAGCGACACAGTTACAGGGACACCACCAGGCTTTGTTACCTTCCCCTCCCCAGACAGTTCATTACAAACCTCTCCTCCTCCCACTGCTCCTCCCACTTCCCCTCCCACCGCTCCTCCCACCGCTCCTCCCACTTCCCCTCCCACTTCCCCTCCCACCGCTCCTCCCACTGCTCCTCCCACCGCTCCTCCCACCGCTCCTCCCACTTCCCCGACATGTGCGGGTGTGTTTTGCAGTGGTGAAAACCTGATCCACTTCACTCACTTCACCTCACTGTGTGTTCTCGTTGTGTTGCTCCATGTGTTTGCTGCAACTGTTGGAAACTAGATCAACACATTTACTCAAGTTCAAGTACAAACATGAAGAACTTTACCCGACATGTTACTTTATAACTTTAGGAACCTTTGATTCCACCGTATTTATGGACATCAGGAGGGTTTTCTTATTAGCACAGTTATTATTTTTATGTGATTATTTTCTCTACACATCTGTCTGTATTTGCTTTACTGTCATTATGAAATGAAGCCTTCTTACATAATTCTGAGGAGTGAGATGTTGTTATCACACACTTATTTCTGTTGTTTGCTCAAAATCTTAAACTAACCTATTAAAATCTTTTGAAATCCTTTGTGTCTGTGTCTATATGTCAGGTCGGGTCTTAGACTCCACCTCTCTGGGAACTCCCAGGCCCTCCAAGGCCTGTCTCCCCTCACCACACTCCCTGCCGGTGACTGATGCCCTCAGGGGTCGGTGCATTGGTGGTTCTTGGTGTCCGGGGCTGGGCGCTCAGGTATGTACCGGCTCACTCCCGGTGGCTACCTGGCGGGGCCTGGCGCCTGTTGCTCGGTCAGGCCTCCTCCGGCACAGCTGGCTGCTGGCAGAGCCGGCGGGCACGCCGGTGCAGCCCCCTCTAGCTTCTGCTCGGTGGCTACTGGGTGACGCCTCGTCTGGGGATCCTCAGCCCTTCCCATGAAGGTGGCACCGATGCCCCTCCGGTGGTCCTCCTTGGGCTCTCGCACTCTGGGGCCTCTGGATGTCTGGGGCCTGGATCTCCTCCATGCCTGCTTCATGCCCTGGGGGCGGGGCTATGGCTCTCTACATCCTCTTGCAGACCATTACATGGGGAAACCTTTTGAATACAAGCGCGCTGATCCACACAGGTGTGCACACGGGTGCTCACTGCTCGTAGACTTAAATCACACCTCTCTTGGCTGCTACTTCGAAGCACATTGTGCGCTGTCTGTCCTGCTTGCTGCACAACAACATTGAATATTTAGTATTTACTGCTGTTTACACTTAGCTAGATTAATGCGATGGTGTTGTGTTTAGTATGTTGCTTTGTTTTTTTTGCTTGTTTTCTATTCTTCTCCTCTCAACAGGTGATCCAGGAGATTTTTTTTCTCCCCCTTTCTCACTGTCCCTCTCCCCTTCTGTTGTTCTTTTCCTTCCTCTTTCTCTCTCCCTTTCCTATCCCTCACTCATGTCTGTCCCGTCTGTAACAACTGAAAATAAAATAATAAAATAAATAAAAAAATAAAAAACAAGACGAGGCAAAAAGTACAACCTGATGACTCAAGTGATACCCTTAT
Source organism: Maylandia zebra (assembly GCF_041146795.1). Lineage (NCBI taxonomy): Eukaryota > Metazoa > Chordata > Actinopteri > Cichliformes > Cichlidae > Maylandia > Maylandia zebra. The sequence goes on along the minus strand of NC_135169.1, from coordinate 11,154,037 downwards.
ATGGCTTTGGGATCCTTCTTTACATCCTTTACATCATACATAAGCTGACCTGTAGGGGGAAGGCTAATAAACCAGGGAAGAACTCTGCAGTAACCGTGGGAACCAGGAAGAACACAATCATTGCTAATGAGCTTGCCAGGCTGCAGGAGAGACTTCTCCAACCTGAAGAGATGATGGAGAGGATTGTGTCCAGGAGGAACAATAGTTCTGGGAGTGGTAGACGAAGGAGGAGTAAAACCACCACGTCAAAAAAGGAGGAGAAATTACTCAGGCAGCTGAGACAGATCACACAGCCTATTCAAGAGAGCAGATTGGAGGGAGCCTCCCCAGAGATGGAGGCCGAGGAGGTCCCATACGGTGCAGACTGGGAAGGTTACCCAGAGGAGACCTACCCAGAGTATGATGAACCCTGCCTCAGACGTGGGTTTAAGACGGTTAAACTAGAGGAACCCCCCACACAGCCCACCGCTGGGGCCCTAGCAGAGAGGATGGAGCAAGAGGAGGAAGAGGTCATGGCAAGGAAACTTTCCATAGTGCGAGAGGAAGAGGAAGAAGATGAGGAGGACACAGAAGCACAAGATGATGAGGATGAAGAGGAAGAAGAGGAGGGAATAGAAGAAGCTATGGCAGTAGAGGAAGACATAGATGAGGAAGAGGATGGTGAGGAGGAGGCAGAGAAAAGGCACTTGCTCCGTCCTCCATCATCCCAGCCAGGTCCTGAAAGAACGACAACAAGAGTTGGTTTGGAGGTGAAGAAAGAGCTGCAGTGTAACAATAGCAGGAAGAAGCAAGTCAGCTTCAGCGAGCACAAGGATGTCTTCCACTACCCTAAAGAGGACACTTACGAGGATGGGCAAGAGGACAAGGAAGATCAGATGGAGGAGGAGGAGGACGAGGACACAGAAGAGGAAGAAGAGGAGGAAGCTGATGAAGATGACCCAGTGATGGAGGCAGAGAGCCTGCAGTTCAGCTGTGATGGCAGTTCAAATCCAGAGGAGGAAGCAGAGGAGGATATAGAAGGCAATATTTTAATGTCAGCAAACGTGGAGGGGGAGGGTCGAATCTCTGCAGACACACCCAAGGAAGTCGGGGTGAGCGGCCTGAGGATGCGGGACAGGAGGGAGACATAAGGACTTTTCCTGCTTCTGAAATGCATTTGAAAACAGACAGTGAACTCAGACTTGTGTTACTATTACTTCCTTATATGTTTAAACCATGAAATCCAAACTAAACAGAGGCATGCAGTTGTGTTCTTAAGTGATACTTTTGTACAAATAAATGTTTCCTTTGAAAAACCTTTGAAATCTTCTTTTGTGGTGGAATTTTTTGTATATTTCCCATCTGTCCTCAGACTGTGGTTAAAGGTAACTACACTGCCTATACCACATGCAAAGAAGGCAGGAAGTAGCACTAGCAGGTCTAACAAGGCCACTACTTGTGCTACACCAGTGCTACACGGACACTGAGGGAGTTCTCTCACACACAGGTAAGTGAACATGTCTCGTTCCTCGCCCACTTAGAATAAGACACTGGCGAGACAGAGAGTGTAGTGGTAAAGAGAACGGCAGAGAGACGCTGAATTTAATCCTTTAAACCAGGGGGGTCCAAACTCTGGCCCGTGGGCCAACTGCGGCCCGCGGTCCTTTTTTAATTGGCCCGCAAGTAATTTTATAAATAGAATAACATATGGCCCGCACTTCAACTTTTGCTTGATTGTATTGCACTTCTTAGTTTTAACACCAGGGGGAGCTACTGGTGATCAAGGCAGTTGCTCCACCAAAAAGGACAATCACAGAAGAAATTTACCCCAAGTTACTAAACAGGTCAAAACCAAAGAAGCGAAAGGTGGATGGTGAGTGCAGAAAATTTCAGACACGGTGGGAGAGTGAATATTTCTTCAAAGAATTCAAGTGTGTCTGTTTGATCTGCACTGAGACTGTGGCAGTTATGAAAGAGGATAATGTACGACGTCATCATGAAACCAAACATCAGGCCTGTGCATCCGACACTGGTGCTGAGCCAGAGCAGAAAGCAAAGGGTAGCTCTCCTGCAGGGTCAGCAACAGTATTTATTTCATGCTCAAAAGGTCCAGGAAAAGGCTCCGATAGCCGCTACGAGGTCGCCCAACTCATCACAAGACATGGCGAGCCTTTTTCAGATGGAGACCTCATAAAACACGGCCTCGTTAAAGTCACCGAAATAATGTGGAAAAAGTGCAGGACTTCAACAACGTCAGCGTGTCCAGAAATCCAGTCGTGCGACGCACTGAAGACTCGTCGGCCAACATTAAACTGCACCTGTCTGATAAAGCTGTGCTTTTGATGTTTACTCCATCGCAGGTGATGAGAGCACCGACGCCACAGACGCCACACAGCTGCTATTTTTTTGCGGGGAGTGGACGAGAGCACGAGCGCTTTAAAAATATATCCCACAGTACCCCGTGTGTTAATGTGCAGGTACACGTGCTTCAAATATCAATAATGTGCATCAATTCTGTCACTACTCTGCTTTTGCGCACCGAGGGAACATGCATTCTCCAAAACCATGTGACTATCACACCTGTCAAACAGTTAGACAGGAACTGAGCTTTTATATCAGGTACAAGAGGTTTGCAGAGCAGCTGATCGAAGAGGGACACAAGGAAGCAGAGAGGAGGAGAGAGGAGGCAAAAGAGGAGGTGCAGAGGAGAGTGAAGGTGGAGACAGGAGGTGCAGAGCTTGGGCAGGAGACAGGAGGTGCAGAGGAGAGTGAAGGTGGAGACAGGAGGTGCAGAGCTTGGGCAGGAGACAGGAGGTGCAGAGGAGAGTGAAGGTGGAGACAGGAGGTGCAGAGCTTGGGCAGGAGACAGGAGGTGCAGAGGAGAGTGAAGGTGGAGACAGGAGGTGCAGAGCTTGGGCAGGAGACAGGAGGAGGTGACAGTGGGTCAGATGAGCACAGAGAGAAAGGTGTCATGGTCCTGGGTCGGTCCAGCGCTTTAAGTTCATTAGTATCATTTTCCAGTTTATTATCATGATGATTATTATTGTTTGAGTTCTACGTCTTATATTCGGTCTGAGTCTGTATATCCGTCTGTCTATGGTGGCCCCCCGTCTGTTTGTGAGTCTGTTTAGTTCAACGTCTGGTTCCCTGTGTCTGAGTTTCCTGTTTTATTGTGAAGGTCTGTGTCGTATGTGAGTGTGCTCGGTTTACGTTTCCCCCTGTCTCGTCAGCTGTGATTTCTCCCAGGTGTGTTCCCCTCCTGTCTCTCATCCCTTGATTACTGCCGTCTGTGTATTTAAGCCCTGTGTTTCTCAGTGTCGCGTTGTACCCTCGACTTGCTGTGTGTTTGTAATGTCCTGGCCTCCAGCACCTCGGTTTAGAGTTTTGTGAATCATTCCTCCAGCAATAAAGCTGCGTTTTCAGTAGTGATGGCCAAATGAAGCTTTCCGAAGCTTGTATTGAAAAACGGTTCATTACTCGAAGCTTTTCAACACAGTCCTCTCCGGTGACATCTGGTGGTGAATATTTAGAAGAGCAGCTTGAATCTGCAAAATAAAACGGACTGCTCAATCATCGCTGCTCACTCAAGAGTGGAGTTCTCTCTGATATTGGGCCACCGTTCCGTTGCTTTGAACATGTAATTGGTTTTGTTTTCTCGATTGGGGGGCTGAAAAAATGTAATGCGTATTTGCGTAATACATTTTGATCAATAAAGTTTCCCTATTTAAACATTCACTATGGTGTGGCCTTTCTTTGCTCATAACTCCTTTATGTTGGTAAATACAATAAGTGAGCAATATATATAATATACATATGATAATGCACAGCACATTATGGAGTATGCCCCTGCTGTGGAGTCCTGCCTCCATCTACTTGTCGTTTAATCACTGGACAGCTGGACAGGTTCATACAAAATATTAGATGAGGCCAATTGTCCTATACATATTTTTGACCTAGGGGTGGGATTGATTGTGAACTGGAAAGGGAAAATGCTTAGGAAGCTGAGTACGGCTGCATCGTCACTGATTTGTAGAATCATTTTGATTCGATACAGGATCCGATTCAATTTGATTGGAATCTGGAAAGTTTTGCCTCAGTCAGAAATATTACAGTTCTGATCATTTAAAATATATATCTATAATTTCGTATCTATTAAAAGAAAGCTGACGCATGTGAGACTCAATTAGAGATGTAAACAGAGAGTTATGAAACCTGCAGCTGCAGAAGCCAGCGAAGAAAAAAGAGGCAAACACAGCGCGGACCCGACGACGCACCAAAATCTGACAATAAACAAAATGATTTTCTGAACTGTAGCAATGTAATGTACGTATAGTGTCAAATACATTGTTGTAGTCTTCATTAGCTTTAATTCACATGGAAGTGTTCCTAAAGTCATATGCTGTAATGATATTTCCATTATGAAAACATGATTTTGGACATTTCAGGTGTTTCACTTCGGCAGATAAAATGAATTGAGCAAAATCAACTCAAAATATTCCCACACGCCAGAACATCCTCTCTTCCTCGCTGGCTCCATATCTGTCAGTGGAATGATCACCTCTTCGCTCTCTGTCACCATCAGCACACTCCACGAATCCCGTGGATGATTCACTTCCTTATATCTGTTTGAATCAGGTACCGAAGCAGTTACGTGCGTAATGAAGCTTCGGACGTCACTGGTCACGTGACTTTTGCCAAACGAAGCAAGCCTCGACACAGTGCTTCTGAACCAGTGTGTTGTTTTTTTCGACACACGCTCCGGAGCGCCAGCTTCAAGCGGGCCATCACTAGTTTTCAGTTTATTCCCGTCTCCAAGAGTCCGGCAATTTTGGGTCCACCACTTCTGCTTGCCTGCCACACAGCCAACCATGACAAAAGGCTGCACATGGATGAGCAGGTAAAAACAACACAATAATTGTGCGTGCAAGCACACACTGTCAGAACACTGAACTGATCTGTGATTGGTTCACAACAGTCAGACACATGAGCAGCTGAGAATGCAACGATATATTCATCCATTTATTTAACAATGTCAATAATGTGAATGTGCAACACAATCTGGCAGTACAGCACTATTATAGAAAAACATTCTCATGGCTCCCATCAAAGTATATCAGCAATAAAGCTAATAAACATTATCCAAACTTAATCAAATATATTTACAAAACTCATTTAACCACAGGTGTTGCGCAACAGATTGAATAAGCTCAATGGAATTTAACTCAATGCAAAATCTCATAGGCCGTTTAGACATTTCATCAGAAAAGTAACAAAAAACATCCAAAACGGACAAAACTACAAAAATCTAATCACTCGTTCAACTCTAGATACGTTAAGTCAACATTCGGCCATAATGGAATAAACAAAAACAACAATATTCAATAAATAAAGCTAGTAATTGCACTTGCTGTCGCTAGCCTAGCATGAGCTTTCCGGCGTTTTAGGCTGTGCGATCGCGGCTCCGCATTTTCATTAATTGTGACAAAACAAACAACTCACCGTTGAGTCGATTGTGAGGTGGTGTAAAGATGAATAAATCGGCCGGGTTACTGCACGCTGTCAACTGGTCTGTAGTGTAAAATTTGTCTGACAAGTACGCCAACCCCAGGGACAACAGCAGGCGCAGGGACATGCAGCTGATTGACCCGGAACTTATACAGGGTTCATTCCCGCCACAATAAAGGGACTGGCGGAAGTGGGGTCAGAAGTTACCGGGGTTACACTAGGAAGCCGCACAAAAGCTAGCAAGCCACCGCTATTTTCCCACTGACGTACAAATACTGTTCTGCTTTTAGGCATGTTGTCATTTAGGAATATATTTTGTTTATTACTAAACAGCACACAGTGGTCCCGCTCATCCGTCACCAGTGTTGGGTGTAACTTACTTACCAGACACAGAACAAAGTAACGCTCTAATTAAATTACTTTTCCACTGAAAAAGTAGAGTAACTGATTACTGTTCATTTTTAGGTATTTTAATCACAGTTACTTACAATGTACTTGCGTTACATTGTAAAATAATTAAACTCGCTGAATATCATTATTTAATTTCATTAATTTATCTTCTAAACGTAGAAGTAAACTCTGCTCTTTAACATGGCTGTAGTGCAGCTGCGCGTCATTTCACGCCAGTTTGCTGCACAGTCGTATTCTAAAGCAGAAGCTGTCTGACTCGGCTGAAGCGAGTGGCTGTTTCATGACATGGACATATTCCCGTCTCTTCACTCTTCTGAAACAAGCAGACAAGAACATTACAGTAATATGTAAAAACTATCGGCCGCTGTTAATAGTAATCTACTGAAGCGCCTGACACGGAGCATAGACGAACACTTCTGAGCGATCCTTGTTCATCATCCATAACACCGCGGCAGCTCCTGCTAAGCAGCAAAACCTGGTTTTACTTCAGCAGCACAGAAAGCACCTGAAGGTGAGCTTAAAGAATGATTGCAGGCTGTGGAAGAGATGCTACCGCTGCGTACTGTAGTCTCCGTCTTTAAAAAATATTTATTATTTAAAGAATTTCTATTGTTTGTCCACTCAAGGTTTATATGGAATTTATAAAGTATTTAGTTAAATTACTTATTGAGTAATTAAGTTACTTTTCTGACACAGTAATTAGATAAGTATTTTAAATACAATATTGACTAAGTAATTAGTAATTGATTACTTTTTAAAAGTAACTTACTCAACACTGTCTGTCACTGCTTCGCTTTTTCACTGATTTTTTTATTGCACCGTACATCATTGCATTCTGCAGCCTGATTGACAAATCTCCTCCGTGTCGTGTCTCTTTATTAATATTTTTGAAAAATTAATCTGTGATAAGACAGCTTATCAAGATAGAACCATGTAACTAAAGATGAACCAAACTGTTCAGTTTTATCTAACTCTGTTTTAATAAAGGCTGGTGACCCCTGCTATAGAGTCTGACAGCTGCAGGGATTATATACAAATATTCAACTATCCCAGAATCAAACCAGGGGCCTGTTCTTCGTACCTCGCTAAGTAAGTTAGCTGGATTAGATTGTTGACGATTTCGCGTGATCCTGGATCGTTCAGTTCCCCGAAGGACTTGCTGTCATAGCAACAGAGCCGTAAGCGTAAACCTGCTGGGGAGCAGGTTTACTTTATGTAAACAGGATTAGATCGCGGCCACGCAGGTATGCCCGCGTCATTCATACGAAAGCAACAGCGATATTCCACCACTGTTTCACCATAAATAAATAACATCAATGTAACTAAAGACAATGCAGCACCTGATCCATTTATTGATTTCACACAGGTCATTTCCTAAAAAAGGGAAATGAACTATTAACATTCTATTACATGTATGTGATTATTACAGATGTAATCCATATTTCAGAGTAGTAATTGTAAATTACTTCATGTAATCAAGATGAGAGACCACGGCTATAAAAGTGAAGGTGGATTTGGGAAGCCTGTCGCAGCCATGTCCTGTCCGTATACGCGAGCCACCCATTGCGGAAGGTGCAAGATTGATAAGGAGAGTCCTCAGAATCCAGCGTATATTGCGGGATAGACAGGATCCTTTAGCTCAGCGCGACAGTGTGCTCATAGAGAGATATCGATTTTCCCGTGAGGGTATTATTTACTTAACCAACTTGTTGACGAGGGGGTGCAGGACCACCACCTGTCTTTTTTTGCTCCGCCCTTTTCTTGGTTGCTGTTATAAACAAACAGATTATTCCAGGGTCTCTTTCCAAGAGACTAAAAGCAATATAAGTGATAAATATTACCATTCTGTAGAATATTTCACTTTTACCTATTCCCATGTTCTAGTGGGTCCTGTCGTGGCTCTAATGTGACAGAGGATAAAATATAACATATTATAATATAATGTAATATAATATTGGATAATATGGTGTGATATGATAAATCTACCCTACCGCCTACTGGTGTTGGCCAGAGGGGCCGATGGCGCGATATGGCAGCCTGGCTTCTGTCAGTCTGTCCCAGGGCAGCTGTGGCTACAACTGTAGCTGCCTCCACCAGTGTATGAATGTGAGAGTGACTGAATAGTGGCATTGTACAGCGCTTTGGGTGCCTTGAAAAGCGCTATATCAATCCACTCCATTATTATTGTTATTATTAAATTACTTACGAGTTTAATTTGTCAGCAACTTCCTGCCAGCCCTCGCTCCTTGCTTTTGCAGCCTTTGCAGTGTTCCCTTGCGTTCTGATTAAACTCTGAAACTCCTGAAATCCCTCACTCAAGAGTTCTTGCTCTGCTGCCGAAAAATACCGAGCCGAGCGCGCTCCGTCGACATTTTCGCCGACCAATCAGAGGGTTGCCGATCAATGTTTCTACTATCGATGCGTAGCCCCTTTTACGACACCCAGTGATGTCACATTACTGCGTCCAGCTGTACTAATCGTCAACAGCAGGTGTGTTCGGGGAACCGGATTAGCGCGCTCACGGTTAGCGCGATGGTTTGGTCTTGGATGTTTCATTTGATCTTGGATGTAGTAAGCGACGTACGAAGCACAGGGCCCAGGTCTAAATAAAAAGGAGTGAGTATCACTACAAAGGTTAACTCAGTGGTCCTAATGCTACAGTTTGATATCAGCAAACACCGAGCGCATACATTGATGTGACACCACAGCCATGCTATCATTCAAACACTGATAACAGCATAAATCGAATTAAATCAGGACTTGATGAGAGCTTCTGAGTATCACTAGAAATATTATAAACAGTCGTCTCCGTACCACAGTTTTCTTTCAGTAAACACCGAGAGCATTCATTGACTCAGGGCTCTAGAGTGCGACCAATTTGGTCTCAAATGCGACCAAATTTTTCAGTGGTGCGACTAAAAAAAATATTTGGTTGCACCTGTGCGACCAACTGTTCGGGTAGCAAAAAAACAAACAAACTCTGCAACCTTCCCTGTGGTCAACAACAGACACACATTTTGCCCCTATCGTGGACTAAACCAATCAGAGATAGTAAGGGGCGGGACCTCTCTGATTGGCCGTGGTCCAGTTGAAAGTGCAGGTGGAAGTGGGAGGTGAGTAGCTTGAACAAAGCGATATCAATTCATTAACCCTTTACAGCCGATCGGAGCGGGCACGCTCTGTTTTGCGTAACTATTTTTAAATCCCGGTAGCTCTGCAACCACATAAGCTAGCGCAATCATTTTTTTTGCATATGAAACTGGAGGAGTTGTACTTACATCTTATGCCATCAGCTTGTCCTAGGTCACAGTTTCCTTCCACATATAGCTTTGCAAAAGCTGCATAAAAAGCCCTTGCAGCAACAAAAACATGATATTCCAGAAACACGCTTCGCCGATCCGATCAGCTGTTTGTAAAACTTCCTACGTCCATCAGCGCGAACTATCACATGACCGCATGACCTGCCCGAAACCGGAAGTGACGTCATTTGTGACGTCAAATGTAGTTTTTTTACCATCGTGGCCTCAAGAGCTTATAAGTTATCCTTGACTTCATGACTTTCTGTGTCGTTTCTGGGATGCTGAGGACTCATATTGCACTGCTGGAAATAGTTTATTTTGATGCAGATGCTGTTATTTTGCAAATTTGCACTATAATATTTATTTCCGTTTTTCCTGCAGTATATAAAAATTGGTGTATTTCAAAAATAAAACTGTGAAGACACTTAAAATAAATTTCCTGTGGTGGGAAACTAGTTTGTGCAACTTTTTTGTATTTACAGTTTTGAGGGATAAGCCTCTTAAATTTCTCTAACAAGAAATATATGTTAAAAAAACAAAAACGATTTTCAATTTTTTTGTAGTTTATTGCACTTTTTTGCAATTTATGTAATTACTATGCACCTAATGCAGACATATTATTAAAGTTTGGGCTATAATGGTTGTATTGATGTATAGCAACTTGAAATGCTCCAAAAAATGGCTCCACAGCATGTAAAAATATAATGTAAGCTCTGGCGGACTTGGTTCTATGGTAGGTCTTAAAGGGTTAAATCCTGAATCGACTTTTAAATCTAACTGTGTTTTGCCAGAAACGCCAGATTCTCAGATTAAAGCTCACAAAACCATTTCAACAACAACCAAACAGCAGATGAGAGCAGGTACACGGACTCCACACAAAGACGTAAACACAGAGCCGACGCATCAGAATCAGCTTTGTCTTTCTCGGCTTTCTCACCCGACGGCCCGCAGACGGACACGCTGTCGGAGCTTAGCGATCCTGATGCGTGCGGTCCGCGCTGTGTTTACGTCTTTTTGCGCGTCACACCCTGCAGATGTGTCTGACGTAACCCTAACCCTATACTGCCAGCACCGGAAACATGCTCGTCATCTCCGAGCATGAAGTAAGGAGAGCCTTCAAGAGAGTGAACACCAGGAAAGCAGCAGGACCAGACGGCATCCCAGGTCGTATCCTAAGAGACTGCGCATACCAGCTAGCTCCTGTGTTCACTGAGATATTCAACATCTCTTTATCTCAGTCGGTGATCCCCACATGCTTCAAAGAGTCCATCATTGTTCCTGTCCCGAAGAAACCCCACCCTGCTTCTCTCAATGACTATCGCCCTGTAGCCCTCACCTCAGTAGTGATGAAGTGCTTTGAACGCCTGGTCAGAGACTTCATCATTTCTTCACTACCAGACACACTGGACCCACTACAGTTCGCTTACCGTCCAAATCGTTCCACAGACGATGCCATCTCTCATCTCCTCCTCTCATCACTCACTCACTTGGACACTAGAAGGGGGAATTATGTTAAAATGCTCTTCATAGACTACAGCTCTGCATTTAACACCATAATTCCCTCCACACTCACCACCAAGCTGGAGCATCTGGGACTCAGCTCATCTATGTGTCAGTGGATCTCCAACTTCCTAACTGGCAGACCACAGGCAGTAAGGATGGGCGGACATGTCTCAGCCTCCACCACTCTCAGCACTGGAGCCCCCCAGGGGTGTGTTCTGAGCCCCCTGCTGTACTCTTTGTACACATATGACTGTGTGGCCACTACCAGCTCCACCACCATCATCAAGTTTGCTGACGACACCGTCGTGGTGGGCCTGATCTCTGATAACAACGAGACGGCCTACCTGAAGGAGATTAGGAATCTGGAGAACTGGTGCCAGAGGAACAACCTCCTTCTAAACGTCAGTAAGACAAAGGAGCTGATAGTGGACTTCAGCACTAAGCAGGAGAGGAACTACCAGACCCCCGTCATCAACGAGTGCCCAGTGGAGAGAGTGGACAGCTTCAAATACCTCGGAGTTCACATCACGCAGGACCTGTCATGGTCCTGTCACATCAACACCGTGGTGAAAAAGGCCCGTCAGCGTCTCTACCACCTCAGACGCTTGAGAGACTTCCAACTGCCCTCCAAGGTGCTCAGGAACTTTTACTCGTGCACCATAGAGAGCATCCTGGCGGGAAACATCTTAACCTGGTTCGGGAACAGCACCATGCAGGACAGACGAGCTCTACAGAGGGTTGTGCGGTCAGCTGAGCGCACCATCCGCTCCGAGCTCCCTGACCTGCACTCAATCTACAGCAGGCGGTGCTGGACCAAGGCCAGGAAGATGGTGAAGGACCTCAGCCATCCCAACAACAGACTGTTCTCTCTGCTGAGGTCAGGAAAGCGATTCCGCTCCCTGAAGACCAACACAGAGAGACTGAGGAGGAGCTTCTTCCCGCAGGCGATACGGTCTCTCAATCACACCACCACACAGTACTGACCCACACATACAGTTCTTACACACACACTGGACTTTCTGGACTTTGTTTTCACTTCATTACTTAAATCACGCTGCTGTTATTGTGTATATATTTATTTATACTTCTTGTGTATTTTGTTCAGACATTCTTATATAGTTCTATATTGTGTATTTTGTTGTACAGTTATTTTATTTTCAATTTAATTTATATATTTTATCTTATTCTTTCCCAGTGTGTTGTACAGTTATTTCATTTTTTAACCTTAATTTATATTTTATTCCTTCCTAGTTAAATTTACCCTTTTTAATTTTTCATATTTATTTCCTATCTTATTCATAGCCTTTTCCTTTTTTGTTTTCTTTAGGTCACGAGCAGTTGTCCAAGCATTTCACTACATATCGTACTGTGTATGACTGTGTACGTGACAAATAAAAATTTGAATTTGAATTTGAATTTGCTTGAAGTGGCCGAATTTGGCTACAATAGGACGTGGTCTCCCGCTTCCTGTCTTCGGAGCCCCGATGCGATGCAGTCTTTCGAACCCTATGTTTTTCACCGTGTCCTCCGGCAGCTTCAGGTGGATTTTAATGAAGCTTCTCACGGTCGTTTCCGGGTCCTCTCCGGCAGACTCTGGAATACCAGAAAACACCAGATTATCTCTCATGCTAAGGGCTTGTAAATCTATAACGGTCTCTTTTATTTTTTTATTTTCTATGTTTAATTGGGTCACATTTTCGGTCAGAGATTTGACCGAGTCCCGTAGCGTGGTGTTTTCCACAGAAAGTGTTTCCACCTGCTGCTGGCTGAACTCCAGGGATTCTTTTAGAGATTTAAATTCCCGGTGTAAGATCTCCACCAGGGACAGCCTCGCATCAAAACTGGACAATTGCTTATCGATTGACTCCAGGATGTCGACGATATCTTTGCCGGCAGGCGATGTTGTTCCGGGGGAGTCTGCCGGGCGATATCTTTTAGATGACGGCGTCTCAGCTTTGGCCGGGGAAGACGCGCTCTGGGCCTTCTTCATTACTAAATCTTCGAAGCACCGGTCGATGTATTCTTGGAGAGCGTCTAAACTCTCCTCGTTGTCCTCCAGGGTGTTAGAGATGATAGCACAGATGTTGTTAGTTATATGACAGTTGGTTAGTTTATTTGGCAATACTGACGTTTAAAGAAACTGTTAAATTCTATGCTACCATTCGCTTTTTTTTCCGCCAAATCTCCGGTGTCTGACGTCACCTACAACATGGGTCGCTTACCTTTTCCCGTTACTTACCTCTCCTCACTTCCATTATTTTTCTAATGTAAGTGGAGTCATAAAATCTTGTGGCAGATATGAGAAGACTCCTTGGGCATCATTTACTCCTATGTACAAAGACATGTTTTAATGTGTGCAACAAAAACAACAAACAAATAAATAATAAATAACTTGTATTTATGTAGCACCTTTCTAGACAGAATCACAAAGTGCTGCACATGAGATAACAAATAATAAAGGGTAAAACAGACAATATAAAACAGGCAGAAATTGAACCAAAAACAGTTTAAAAAGGTGAGTTTTGAGTTGTTTTTTCAAAAACAACAACCGAGTCCACAGTTCTTAATATCTCAGGGAGAGAGTCCACAGTGTCGGGGCCACAGTGGCAAAAGCTCTGTCACCATTAGTTCTCATCTTAGTCTGTTTTATAGCAAGTAAGCCCTGATCAGAGGACCTTGGGGACCTGCTGGGGACATCGGGCTGCAGCAAATAAGATAACCTTTAACCTTTATTAGTCCCACATGTGGGAAATTTGGGAAATAACTGCAACATGAAAATTATTGTCAGATTTATAAAATGTGCTCCAACCTGTTTTGTTCTTTCCTTGATGCATGTTAATGAATCCAAATGAGTGAAAATCAGTGTTCACCATCTGTAACCTGCACACTGTCACACACTCTTATTGGTCCAGATAAAGACTCATGCTTACCTCGTGGTAAGATGGGTAAATGGTGAGGATACTGTAAGAGAGCGTGGTTAAGAGAGGGAGAATAATAACTAAATAATAAGCGAGGCTTGGCTTCAAATAACAAAGGTCTAAATATTGTTTCCCTGAGACACGCTGGCTCATGTAAACTAGCAAATAAATAAAAAAGAAAAAATAATTTCAATTCAATGTTACTTATATAGCACCAAATCAAAACAGCAGTCGCCTCAAGGTGCTTTATATTGTAAGTGCTGCGAGATCGATCAACTTTAGACCAGACAACAAACTACGGAGGCTCTGGAAAAGTGCAATCAAACGATGAGTTTTATTGTCACAGGAGAAAACATCAACATATGTCTTCTGACCAAAATACATGTTGTGAATACTTATAAAGCAGTGGGGTACACGCCCCCCCATGGCGTCAATGACAGATTAAAATATGTTCCAGACATTAGTCACAGTTACTCGTACATCTTGTACATCTTTTAATAGCTATAAGCAGACATAGAACTTCTCTTTTCTATAACACCTTCCATACAAGGTAATAATCTTAAGCCCTCAGGGTCTCTGAGGCTAATTATTGACTCTGCTCATCTGTTACCAAGTAGAATAAAATGCAACAGGTTTGCAACAAGAAGCTGGAAACCTTGGGGCCTCTGCTCAGGCCTATTCCTAGATTATATGTACTGTAAAACATGTTATTAATACATTCTTCATAAGGCAAATTATATGGTATCAATAAAAGAATCTCTGAATCTCAACATTCCCTCTTTTGACATTCCAACAGGAATGTCACCATACTTCCTATTGTATCACTCCCTGCCCCACTCTATGGGTTCCAGGTTCATCTGGTAGATGCCCTCAACCCAGCCAGGGTTCGTAACCTTCGCCACTATCTTTACCAACAATCCTCTGACACAAGGAATGATACAACAACCAGCGATGACCAATATTCCCAAAAATACAGCCAATGAGCACATCACTGATATAGCCACACCTTTCCATTGTCCAAACACGGATGTCATCCACGATGCCAGCGGGTTTTCAATACCTGAGTGCTCATGCATGGTTTTAGACAAATTTTCCGGCCCTCCAGAGCTCGGGTTACTGAGCCATCTGGGGCAGTATTGTTGTTCCATTGCGTCCCTGGTAAGGCTAGAGAGTCTCAGCAAGTTGTAATGAACGTAGTTAATGCGGTCATCATTCTTATTAGGCGTTATCCAAAGGAATATACTTTCAAACCCTGAAGCTAGTGGGTCTGCCAGCTTATACTCGTTTGGAACTCCCCTGGGCACTCCTATGGAGTCTATCCTAGTCGGACAGTTTAACCGGGGGTCATATGCATGTATACCCTGGGTCCCTCTTTTTACCAAAACATGTCTCTTATGTCTGGCTGCTAAGGTACGTGTGTTGTGTTGCTGAATAGTCTTTACCTGATTTCCAATCAGCATGAGCGGAGCTCCCAGTCGCACCATCGCACATGTCCCTACGCTTCCCATTGGGACACGAACCAAAAGGGTGCTTTGCCCACAATAATAATACAACCCACTTCTTGCCCATGTTCCCATTAATGTGCTCGGGTCACTCACATTATTCGTGGTTCTTCCCGTGGGTGTGACGGCACACCAAGTAGGGTCGATTTCTCCCACGTGGTACTTTACATTATCAGTAGAAAACCTGAAACATGTATAGTTATCTTGTTTTGGCATAAATGAATTGGCATTCTCTGCTTGCCCTATCGTGCTTGGTGCTGAGATTATTAGTTTATCAGTTAGATTTGTCATTGAGTTTTTAAGTGTTACTCAGGCTTTGGGGTAAACTAAGTGTACCCTAATTACCCCAAACGAATCTGTTCCTGACATGTCCACCCTGATTACCAGATAGAATACGCCTCCCGGGCTCTCTGCTTCAGGCAGTATGTTCCATGGACCTAAGAAGATGGTGACAGGGTTATGAAAAACAGAATAAACCCTTTGAATTACTACTCCTTGCAGGCCTTCTGGCACATTTGGCTGCCATCCTACTCCTGTCCAACCTACCTCATTTTCCCAGGAGCACCACTGACCTGCTGTGTATGTATGGATGTGTTTGCCCCAGGAGGGGCTTTGCAATAAGCATAACTGGAGCATATCATAGGGTGATTACAGACCCACACATCATATGCTCTCCAGCTGCTACTAGCTCCTGCACACTTAATGACGTCACACAAGTAAAGACTGAACAACAACACCGAGGAAACAGAAGAAACTCCAACTATCATATGACCCCCTGTGAGCTCTTTGGCAAGAGTGGGAAGGAAAAACTCCCTTTAACAGGAAGAAAGCTCCAGCGTAACCAGGCTTATGGAGGGAAAACCATCTAACAGTCAAATGATCATTTCTGAGACAGTCCTACACTTGTATGGACACATTCAGGTATGAAAGTATGAATGTTTTGTGTGTGAAATTCACTGAACGAGGCACTTAGACTGCAAACAGCATTTTAATGTCACAGTTATTTGAGCTGAGGGTAACTCTGTCAGATGAAGCAAATACTATTTTCATAATGGGTCCATCTGATGATTATTTATTCATCTTTTAGCCGTCCAACACTAGAAATTGTTAAAACTATTACAAATACACAAAGAAAATGGTGATCACAGCTGTGGAGA
>NC_135169.1:11090263-11132763 GCF_041146795.1 Maylandia zebra | reverse complement strand
CAAGACCACTGATAATCTCCCTCGATCTGGGGCTCCACGCAAGATCTCATCCCGTGGGGTCAAAATGATCATGAGAACGGTGAGCAAAGATCCCAGAACCACACGGGGGGACCTGGTGAATGACCTGCAGAGAGCTGGGACCAAAGTAACAAAGGTCACCATCAGTAACACACTACAACGGCAGGGAATCAAATCCCGCAGTGCCAGACGTGTTCCGCTGCTGAAGCCAGTGCATGTCCAGGCCCGTCTGAAGTTTGCCAGAGAGCACATGGATGATACAGCAGAGGATTGGGAGAATGTCATGTGGTCAGATGAAACCAAAGTAGAACTTTTTGGTATAAACTCAACTCGTCGTGTTTGGAGGACGAAGAATACTGAGTTGCATCCCAAGAACACCATACCTACTGTGAAGCATGGGGGTGGAAACATCATGCTATGGGGCTGTTTTTCTGCCAAGGGGACAGGACGACTGATCCGTGTTAAGGACAGAATGAATGGGGCCATGTATCGTGAGATTTTGAGCCAAAACCTCCTTCCATCAGTGAGAACTTTGAAGATGAAACGAGGCTGGGTCTTCCAACATGACAATGATCCAAAACACACCGCCCAGGCAACAAAGGAGTGGCTCCGTAAGAAGCATTTGAAAGTCCTGGAGTGGCCTAGCCAGTCTCCAGACCTCAACCCCATAGAAAATCTGTGGCGGGAGTTGAAAGTCCGTGTTGCTCGGCGACAGCCCCAAAACATCACTGCTCTCGAGAAGATCTGCATGGAGGAATGGGCCAAAATACCATCTACTGTGTGTGCAAACCTGGTAAAGACCTATAGTAAACGTTTGACCTCTGTTATTGCCAACAAAGGTTATGTTACAAAGTATTGAGTTGTATTTTTGTTATTGACCAAATACTTATTTTCCACCCTGATTTACCAATAAATTCTTTACAAATCCTACCATGTGGATTCATGGATTTTTTTTTTTCACATTCTGTCTCTCACAGTTGAAGTGTACCTCTGGTGCAAATTACTGACCTCTATCATCATTTTAGGTGGGGGAACTTGCACAATCGGTGGCTGACTAAATACTTTTTTGCCCCACTGTATGTTTGTCTGTCAGTCTGTCAACAGTTCCTCTGATCGACTTCAGACTTGGTGGGTGTTTTGTTTTTGCAGCGGTCAAAGTCGATCAGCGTGTTGCTTTGTCTGCTGTAAATCTGCCTGTACAAAGGGAAACATGCATGTTTTTAGATGCAAACTCACAACATGGCTGCATTTTTTTGGTCATCTTGTATTTTATATTGATTTATTCTATTATGTTTTGTATCTTTACAAGTGTGTCGATACAAAGGCTTGATTAAAACAAAGGTCTCAGCTGTGCTGTTAGGGATGCTCTCATATTTGTTTCAAATGTAATAAATCAAAGGATTTTAGGCTTTTCATCCTTTTTATTTGTTTGGTTCTAACAGCAGCTGGATAAAAACATGCAGGTGATGAATATAATTGTGTGATATTATGAGCATTGTTAATAAAGAAAGAGCAGAGACCGTAAAAAGGAAACAGGTCATGGAGGTGAGATTTTCAGAACAAAAGCTCCTCAGTGAGACGATCACCTGGACACAAGGTCAGGCAGCTGGGACTCATCTAGAGAGCAAAATGGAAAAGTGATCTGTGCATAACATCACTGTTGACTGCAGTTAAGATAAGATAAGATAAGATAAGATAACCTTTATTAGTCCCACATGTGGGAAATTTGTTTTGTCACAGCAGGAAGTGGGCAGTGCAAAAGTTATATAGCAAAATTAGAATACATTAAGAATAAAATACTGTACACAACTGTACAGAATAGAATAAAATAAAATACTATATACAGTAGAATAAATAGAATAAAATATACAATAAGATAAAAATAGAATACAAATGCTGTACAACAATACAACGATGACAGAAAAGATTATTGCACTTAGTGTTATTGCATATGTATGGATGTGTGTGTTTGTTCAGTTAAAGTCTTTATTATGGAGTCTGACAGCAGTGGGGAGGAAAGACCTGCGAAATCTCTCCGTCCCACACCGTGGGTGCCGCAGTCTCCCACTGAAGGAGCTGCTCAGTGCTGTCACAGTCTGCTGCATGGGGCGGGAGATGTTGTCCATCAGTGATGAGGCCGACTATTGCAGAGTCATCAGAGAACTTCTGCAGGAAGCACTGGGTGGAGTTGTGGGAGAAGTCTGCAGTGTAGATGGTGAAGAGGAACGGAGCCAGAACCGTTCCCTGTGGGGCCCCCGTACTGCAGACGACCCTGTCCGACACACAGCCCTGAGTCCTCACATACTGTGGTCGGTCGGTGAGGTAGTCCAAAATCCAGGTAGTGAGGTGATGGTCCACTCCAGAGTTCTCCAGCTTGTCCTTCAGAACCGAGGGAAGAATAGTGTTGAAGGCACTGGAGAAATCAAAGAACATGATTCTCACAGTGCTTCCAGCGGTCTCCAGGTGAGCGAGGGAACGATGTAGGAGGTGAATGACGGCATCATCCGCTCCAATGCCAGGCTGGTAGGCAAACTGAAGTGGGTCCAGTGATGAGCTTGTTAGGCACTGAAGCTGAGCCAGGACCAACCGCTCCAGGGTCTTCATCAGGTGGGATGTTAGAGCCACCGGCCTGTAGCTGTTGAGGTCCTTGGGGCGTGAAGCTTTAATCCTTTGATGTAAAAATTATTTACATCAGACTTCTTCTCTGAGATAAGAGCACAATTTCTGGGAAAGATGACAGTATTTCCAGGCTGGATGCTGTTTGCAGGGAGAACTGAATGAAACTCTCCTGCACCTCAGCGCTGAGGTCCACACCTGTGAACACAGATGAGGTCAATCTGCTGCAGCACGTAGAGCTTTACTGATCAGCAGGTTCAAAGGATTCAGCAGAGCGTAGAGTCAGAGCTAAATGCCACATCACCATAGTTTGTTAACAACAGCTTTCTTTGCCCTTTGTCTCGATGGATTGAATCAGGGATACTCGTCATACTTCACCTCAACCACATCACTGAGAGACCCCAGCCTGACACAGCAGCAGAGATGATGAAAGCAGAAATGGCCTGCATTTGTATAGCGCTTTTCTAGTCCATAGGACCCCAAAGCGCTTCACACTACATTCAGTCATCCACCCATTCACACACTGGTGATGGCAGCTACGTTGTAGCCACAGCCACCCTGGGACGCACTGACAGAGGCGAGGCTGCCGGACACAGGCGCCACCGGGCCCTCTGACCACCACCAGTACAGAAACAGCAAACAGATGGTTCAGTTGTGTGTTTCTCTCTCTGTTTCCACGTACCTGTCAGGGTTCCTGGGTCGTTGACCCAGTGATTTCTGTTTTGTCATGTTCAGTTTATTTTCACA
This sequence comes from Maylandia zebra, assembly GCF_041146795.1. Taxonomy (NCBI): domain Eukaryota; kingdom Metazoa; phylum Chordata; class Actinopteri; order Cichliformes; family Cichlidae; genus Maylandia; species Maylandia zebra. The sequence goes on along the minus strand of NC_135169.1, from coordinate 11,129,382 downwards.
TCTATGTTTTCCGTGTCAGCATACCGCCTGCGTATTGTGTTCCAGTTATTTCCATGTATCATTAGTCAGACTAAGTTCAGCTGCGTACTCACCGGTTTCTAATCATTCATCACCCAGCGTGTATTTAAGTCCTCAGTTCCATCCGATCGGGGTTGTGTCATTGATGTTCATGTGATGTTCTGTTGTCGTTTCCGCCTGCGTTCAGCCAGCCAGCCATTTTCTCCCTTTGTTCTGTTCATCCACTCCTCATAATAAATCTGCACCTACCTGCGAGTCCTGCGTTTGGGTTCCTTCTTCCTCGCCTCCACATGACGCCTGACAGTACCTCAGCTTGTTTCTCCAACATGAGCCATCAGGGCTGAAAAACATCACTAACACATGAATTCTTTCTCTTTTTGTTATCACCTGTGATCATGTGTCTTACTCAGACGCCCTCTACAGGAAAGGGCAGAGCAGGCTGTACCTGCTGCGGAGACTCAGGTCGTTTGGAGTGGAGGGCCCACTCCTGAAGACCTTCTATGACTCTGTGGTGGCTTCTGCTATCTTTTATGGCGTGGTCTGCTGGGGCGGCAGCATCTCTGCTGGGGACAGGAAGAGACTGAACAGGGTGATCCGAAGGGCCAGCTCTGTTCTAGGATGCCCTCTGGACCCAGTGGAGGTGGTGAGTGACAGGAGAATGGCGGCTAAGCTGTCATCCCTGATGGACAACGTCTCCCACCCCATGCAGCAGACTGTGACAGCACTGAGCAGCTCCTTCAGTGGGAGACTGCGGCACCCACGGTGTGGGACGGAGAGATTTCGCAGGTCTTTCCTCCCCACTGCTGTCAGACTCCACAACAAAGACTTTAACTGATCAAGCACACACATCCATACATATGCAATAATACTAAGTGCAATAATCCTTTCTGTCATCATTGTATTTTTACTCAGTTGTATATAGTATTTGTATTTGTATTCTATTTTTATCTTATTGTATATTTATTTTATTTTATTCTACTGTATATAGTATTTTATTTTATTCTATTCTGTACAGTTGTGTACTGTATTTATTCTTATTGTATTCTAATTTTTGCCTCATAACTTTTGCACTGTCCACTTCCTGCTGTGACAAAACAAATTTCCCACGTGTGGGACTAATAAAGGTTATCTTATCTTATCTTATCTTATCTTATCTTATCTTATCTTATCTTATCTTATGTTATCTTATGTTTCTGTCATTCACCAGTTCTTGTATAGTTACGTGTAACTAGACTTCTGTGGGACGTAAATGATTGTTTTGTATGCAGATCTGTACAAAGGATGTAAACACTTGATTACAAAGGAGATCTCAGCTGTGTTGTTGTGGATGGACTTCAACGTATTTGTTAAAAAAGAGAATAAAGCAAAGTGTTTTAGCTGTTTGGGAGTTTTTCTTTGATTCCATTCAGTTTTATTTCTATGGAGTCAAATAATAACAAAGGCTCTAGAACAGCCCTGAGTTTGTCCAGGTGACACTCCTCTGAAGAACAAAGACAAAGAGGAAGAAGGGGATTCGTTTTCAAGTCTTGTTTCTTTCAAAATAAAAGCTGAGATGTTTTGGAAGCATGATAATATTTCAGCCAGGATGCCGTCTCCAAGGAGACCTGCACCTCAGCGCTGAGCTCCACATCACGCCCTGTGAAAGCACAGATATAAATCTGCTGCAGTGAGACGAACTTTACCCAACACAAGTGTAGAAGTAGACATTTGACTTTACCTACAACCTGTTAACAACAAAGCTCTCATTGCCTCTGCTGTTGATGTCATGTAGGACTAATCATACTTCACATCAGCCATGCACACGTCAGAGGATCTCCAGGCTTTCAGTAATAAAGCCAAGCAGATGATGTGAACATAGCAATAGTAAAACATGCATCATAATCAGCTGTATGTGTCGACTATGTGGCACCTCAGTCTTGTTGGCATGAAGAAAAGTTGTGTAACATGTAGCATAAGGGCTGCAAAGACATCATGTAGACAGCAGTCGTCTGTTAGTCGTAACGTATCTCCTGTTAAAGAGTTAAATGTGCGTTCTCCATCTCTGTCCTCTCACAGCTCGCCGTACACCAACTCCAGCTGTGGTAACCATGGCTGTGCCCATCAACACGCTGAAGCTGAGACGCCACCCGTCACTATGGCGACTCCAATAGGGTTACCTGTCAGCTGTGGACGCATGAAAGGAAAACAGCAGAAACACAGACATGTTTACTGGAACATTTCCTATTGACAGCTTTATGGAAAAGTGGGTTTAAACACTTTTCTGTGTTTGATTTTGTTTATTTATGGATTTATTGTGAAAGGAATTTCAAAGGTTTAATTTGACCTTTCCCCTGTTCGACTGGAGACGAACGGATGGTGCTTTCTTTGTTGAATAAAACTCTACACACATCTTAAACCACCCTCGCCTCAGCAAAACAATGACGCATCTTAAATCTAACCAACCACAGACTCCAAATCTAAAAAACAAACGGTGAAAGAAAACAGGGACTTTAACCAGAGAAGTACTCACTCAGACACTGTTGACTTAATGGTATTCCTTATCTGCAGCTGGACTTTAGTCTGAATTACACTGAAACTGTCAATTTCATTTACTTTTCCTGTTTTAAAGCTATCAGGCTGCTTTGTGGCTCACTCAATACTAAACTAAGATACTTTCAGTGTGAATCATTTGCAGGAACACAGGCAGGATTTAAAGTGCAGAACTTTACAGTCTCTGTCTCAAAGTTGGTCTGAACATGCTAACAGCTCTTTGTTTTTTTCAGTTTTCACTGGTTTGATGTAATGAAAGAAATTTTAAAGAAGCAGACGATTGTTGTTATTTTAGTTCTATAGTTTTTATAAATCGTGGTGTGGATCTAAGTCAACATTCAACATAAATAAGATAATACAGCACTTTGATGGTTGCCTTTGTATTTTCCCAGCAGTGCTCAGGTTGGTTCTTGGCTACATTTACATACAGATGTTAATGTGTTCAGCAGCTGGACTCATCTGAGGAAGGAACATTGGAAAGGTGCTCAGTGCACAACTGCATCACTAATTTTATGTAAGACCCTGTGTTTTATTGTATTTATATGTTTTTAACATTTGACTTAAACACTTTTGGGAAGGATGAAAATGTTTTCAGAAGTTTTTCCTTCTGTCCAACTGTAGTACACACAACACTGCGTCTCCCCCCATTATCACAGTTCCTCAGGCTGCTGATGAGCGCCCCCTGGTGTCACAGTGTTGATGACGTCATGCACAGTGAAACATAAACAGTGTCTGTTAATAAAAAATCATGTGTCCATTCTCATGTTTGCATCATGTTTCTGTAAAATCATCAGCTGCTTCTGAACCTTCTTCATTGTTTGACTCATTCCAACAACTGTGAGCTGTGATGGAGTCAGAGCAGCTTCATCACTGACGTTCAGGTGAAGCTGAACTTAGTGAACTGTAGAAATGATCAGGTTGTGTTCTGGTTGGATGTGTAAAATAGTTCTGTGTGAGGTCGCGCTTGGTCAAACAATTGATTTTAATGAATACACGCGTGGGAAGACCAGCTCCGTTCGCAGACAGGGCTGATCTCCGACTTCATCAAAGCATAAACAGATATTTTATACCATCAGGGCTTAAATTTAATGACACCCCCTCAACGTCAGATCCATTTCATACATAGGTCAGATCAAAACCACAATGACTTTTAACAAAGTTTAAAAAGAACATTGTCTTCGTCTTCACGGCAGGTACTTCCTGTCACTGCCGGATGCTCGCTTATCGTCTTGACACATCAGCAGCAGTTCTGCGACAAACTGCTCTTTTGCAACCCCGACTAGCTCCTGACCTCTCACCAGACAGAGAGACAGAAGCCACTCTCATATATGTAATACTCTGGCACAGCTGGCTGCCAGCAGAGTCGCAAGCCACCCAAAACTTGATCCCAAACTTGTCAGGTTTATTTGCAATATTCTGGAGGAAACAGCACCGAGTCTTTGATGGGAAAAGCTGTTCATCAACGGTGATATGTAGACCAGGGTTGTAGCACGTGATGCAGTTGGTGACCAATGATCCCCACACACTGGAAATTGCAGCGAACTTATCAGTCTTTGGTCAAAGGAGCTTGCAAAGAAAAGCGTCTGGACTTCTTTAAGTTACTTGAAGACGTTTCACCTCTCATCCGAGAAGCTTCTTCAGTTCTAAGGTCAAATGGTGGAGAGTCCCAGATATAAACCTAGTGGGAGTTTCCCCCCACAGAGGGACAAAAGGACCCCCTGATGATCCTCTAATCACCTGAGCCAAGGTGTGAAACTGGGTGTGGGACCCAATGAGCCAGAGTTTTGGGTGGGTTCATTGTGAAACCTGGCCCCACCTTATCATGCGAATTCCTGAGATCAGATGGCCCAGGATGTGAGTGGGCGTTAAGGCGTCTGGGGAGGATCTCAAAACTGGATTATAGATGGCAGAGAGTTGGTGTTGTAAACCCCGCCTCTGTTCAAAGATGGCCGCTCACAGTGGACATAGGTGCTTCTTTCACTCCTATTTCAAACCATCTGTCCTCTCTGTCCTCTCTGTCCTTAAAGCTTAGCTAAAAGCCTACCAGCCATTTGGCTGCTCTCCGGGTTTTAAAGGTAGAAAGGTAGAAGCCTGGGACTCCTAGTGTTAAGAAAATATTGAGTCTTTCAGAAAATCTTGAAAATGAAATGAAACAGCTGACAGCCGAGAAGTCGCGGTTCCTGGACGAGTCCTACCAACATGCTGTCAGACTGGAGCAGATCGCTCTGAAAGCGGATTCAGCGTCCACTATGGTCCACTTGGACTTCCTGATTGAAAAGATGAAGCAGAAAGGAGACACAGAGAAGGTCCAGAAACTGGAGGAGATGAGAAGATGAGTGGACGAAGGAGCCAAAGCACATGTTGGTACGAGCTTCAGCAAACTCCATCAGCTGTCAGAAACATTGGGAGATCCTTCCCCTGCTGTCAAACAAGTAAAGAAGCATCAGGCAGCAGTGTAGATGCTTTTCCCCGATACTCTCTATGCTACATGTTCAGATGCACACCACATGTTTGTTTGTTCTTTCTAACAGATGGCACACTACTATTAATAAACACCAGTTATTTATTGATTACTGATCAGCACTGACATCTCTACTCAGAGAGAGCTTCATAATGTTTTCATGTTAAGGAGAAGTGACAGTGCCTCAGTGTTTGTGTCAAGAAGAGCAGTTTTATGCATCTGACATCAAATCTGTACCAAATACAACATGTGGCTCCAGATGTTTGTCACCATCCTGGGTCATGTGACCCAGCATTAAGCGTTTATTGTTGTATTTGTGATTTCTTAGGTATATTTAAAGGATGTTAAGTTTTAGTATTATTAACAGGTTGCCTTTCAGTCTAGTTTAGGTTATTCTATGTATTCTTAGTTATGAGTGTGTTCTAGTATATTACATGGTCTGTCTTGTCCTCAGTGTTTCACTATGTCTGTGTCTAAATCCCCCCTTTCAAGAAACGACTTTCATTAAAATTCTGCCTGGTCCTGTGTCTCTGTAACATAATCCAGAACTTAATAACAAGCTGACATTTTCCTCCTGACACCAACGATCAGCTCAACAGACCCTCATTTTACCTGCATACACTCTGCTCACCTGTCAGCCTACAAGAAACACATGATTTCATCCAGGTTCCTTAAACTTGTATCCAATCTGACTCATCTAATGCTACGTGCTTTATTGATCAGTGTGAGATGTGCGCTAGTAGGTTTCTTTGAGACAATCATTGGACTAAAATGAAGGTAGAGCTGATAAGTGTATTTATTGTTTGAGGTCTCTGTAGTGAATTGCTAAATGACTCTCATTCCCAGAATTAATAAAACATTACAAATACACAGTGGTGACGTTTGATATTACCTGAGATTGATTATTTAAGATGATTTATTTTTCAGAATACCCATCAACTGTCTGCGACCATCACCAGTTAATCTGAGTTAATTAAAATCATTGTGGTCTGAAGAACATAATGATGTCTGTCTGCATTTGCACTGGCACAAACTGGAAAGCTTTTTTTGCCAAGGTCTTTAATCAAATATCAGAAACACTGACAAACAGAGACAAACGTTCAATAAAAATGAGGAATCTGCAGAGCCAACATCTGGAACACAGAGAGTGAAAAACATGAATAAAAACCAGTTAACATGGAACACTGGTTTGTCTGGTGCGGCAGCTTTTTACTAGTTGATAAATCACTGACAACCAAAACAAATGAATACTGGCACAAACTGACTCTGAGGCTGTTTCTCAATATGTGGACTTGTGTTCTCGTGGACTCGTGATACATCATCACTTACAGACCAAGTACTGCTCCAGTTCAACCATCAAGCCAAGTACGCTCAAAATTCCCGGATGTGGTCTCGCTAATCCTTTTTTATCGAGCATGCTAAATATCCCAGAATGCATTTTGTCCAAAACTCAGACGCGTCAATGGTGGAGCTAAAAACTTTTAAATATTACTCTTCCTGGGTCACAAAATCAACTTTTAAGATATTTACAGGTGAGAATGTAGCTGTGTAAACTTCAAATATTGTAATTTATATTTAATTGTGTTGTAGATTGCAGTGTTTTGTGTTGTTTCACTTTAAATTTGTTTAAAAGGAAAAGGCTGAAAATTTCAATAGTTAAAAGCTGAACTGTGAATAGTTGGTTATTGTAATATATGATTTATTTATTACATTTTATGTGGAGTGAATAAATAAAAATATATTTACGGTGGCCCCCACAGACAAAGCACGTACAAACTCCAAAACACGTACAAAACACAACAGAAGTGCTCCAGGATGCTAGGGGGCAGTGTTGAGCTTTTTTACCTAGTGGCTAAACAATCCAGGAAGTACCAACGACCGGATTTGGTGTGTGGTAGTAGCAGGTAAATGAACATTTTTTAAAAATTATTTGAATATATATGAGTGCCTATGTATAAATACACAAACAATACACACATGCTTTCAACTGTGTAATTTAAGTGATCTAGTAGCTCTGTTTTGGAAGTTCAGTTAACGCTAGAAATGTGTTTTGGAGTTTGTACATGCTTTGTCTCTGGGGGCCACCGCATATATTTATATATAAACATATAAATAAAACCACATTTTACCACATATTATTGTTAATAATAAATAAATTAAATTAATAAATTAAAGCTGGTACGGAGCCGAAAGAGCCGGTTCCCTAAAAAGAGCCGGAAATCCCATCACTAATGACATGGAGTAAAGGAGAGAGAGGGAGAGTTAGCTATGGTGTGTTGGGGGAGGGGTGACACAGGCTGCAGCTCTGGGAAAAAGCTGCTCTTTAGTCTGTTTGTGTGGGTTCTGATTGGCCTGTATCTCTTCCCTGATGGGAGGGGTACAAAAAGTCTGTGACCTGGATGGGTTGGGCCCTTGATGATGCAGCTAGCTGGCTTCTGCAAACAGCTAGCATAGACCGTGTGGAGCAGGGGTGCCCAATCCAGGTCCTCGAGAGCTACCGTCCTGCAGCTTTTAGATGCATCCCTACTCCAACACAGCTGAATCAAATGGTTTGATCTCTTCAGCATGCCATCATGTTTGGCAAAGGCCTGATAACAAGCCATTCATTTGATTCAGGTGTGTGGGAACAAGGATGCATCTAAAAGCTGCAGGACGGTAGCTCTCGAGGACCGGGATTGGGCACCCCTGATGTGGAGATTCGGGAGTTTGGTTCCAATGATCTCCTGGGCAGTTTGACCAACCCGTTCTCACTCCCGACGCGTAAAATAATGACGATTTGTCACGTCCCTTAACTTCTCATGCTGACGCCTAAGGTACCCTTCCACGTTTTTATGTGACGCTGTGGGTTGTCAATTCATTCCAATATGAACCCGCTCGCGGCGATCAGAGACGCTTCGAGCAGAGGCTCCAGCCATCCATTTACTCCAATAATAACCCCGTCACGGCGAAACATGACGTCGTGAAGCACAATCTAACTGGAGAACCGGGGACCCTCTCCGCGAACGGGTTTTTCTCCCTAATTTAATGCTTTCTTTTAATGACATCGTTAACATTTCTCAACAAAAACACGTGAAAGTATCACTGATAATTCAACAATAAAATGGCTTCATGTTGTGGCCATCACACAGTGTTTTCCAAACTGATTCACGATCTGAAAGTGCGCAGATTTAACGTACATAATCCTTTGTTAGGTTTATTATTTTCATTTCACACGTAAAACACATTTATAGATTCATTCACCACTCCTGTTAGTTTTGGATGCGCTCGGCTCCAGCCAATCAGACGCAACCTGTGTAAGCAAAGGCTGATGGGAGAACGGAGAGACCCATTTATAAGAATAAGAAAATGAGGCGGAACTGATTGATTCTAATGCAGGTATGTAAAAAATACATATATTTAAAGTAATACCTTGATGTGTGTTTCAAAGTTTGTTTTTCATAAAAGCTTCAAACAAACAGAGGTGACTGAAACGGTGTAATGTATTTAAAAATGGCTACAGCTACCGTCAGCATGCTTGCTAGGTAACGACTACAAGTGTCTACTGCAGCATTAGCCATTTAATCCAACGATGATGGATTAAATCTATTACAAACGTTAAAGGACTTGTGTGCTGCAAAATACCCTCACATGGTGCGCAAAGCAGTTTTTGCGCTAAGAGTTCTGCTAGCTCTTTACAAACTGATGATGCTAACGTTAATTGCTAACATTAACCGGAGCGCCAAGACTGAAAATCATTTGAATTGCGTTAGTTATGTGTTTATGTCACTGAGTTCTGCAAAAATCTCTTTCCTCTTTAGCTTGAAAATGAGTGATTCAGAGGATCCCGAGCTGGAGGAAGAGCTTCAGGCTGCTGACGAACTCCTTCAAGATATGCAGGTAACATTTTAGTGGAAACAGTTGTTAAAGAGGCAACACATATTTTGTACGGAGTAAACGTTATGTTATTTGAATTTTTTTTAAAGTTTATGTCAAATTAAGTTGGTTAACTTAAGATGTTTGATAATCTTTGCTTTAATCATGGACTGTATTTTAGGTGTTCCCTTTTTTCCTTGTTAATTGCGTAGAATGATGCACGGAGTGAACCTCAGCCAAGACCAGTGCGCTGGAAAAAACGTGACAGACAGGGAGCTTTTATTCCTCAAAGACCATCAACCAGTCGAAGTACTAGTTGCATGCCACGTGGTCAGTGTTCACACAACCATTGATTTTATCTCACAACTTGTTTTCACCAAAGAATTTCAGTAAGTAAATATTCTTGATTCCCCCCCCCCCCAGTGTCCAGAGAGCAGCATCAATGTCCACGTGAAGAACCTAGTTATGTTGCCAGTGTCAACCCAACAAAAGGTACTTTACCTTCTTGTATATGTTGTGATTTCTGTTTACTTTTATATTTGTTGTTATAGTTGAGTTATGCAGGGCTTTTGTGGAGAAACATACTGCCTAGAGTGTTTTTCAGAGTTTCTTCCTTTCTTTATTTTTTTTCTGTTAGTGTATGGAACTGAGGTGCTTCGTCAGGAGCTCCTTCAGTTGTTGGAGGATGGAGAAGAGGACGCAGCCATGACTTGTGAGACGTCGTCTGAGTCAGCTGCTACTCACTGGGCGATCAGAAATATGGTGTCCTCGCAAAAGTGGAAAGAGGCCAGGCCTTGTCTTATAGACAGTATGTTAGCTACTCTGGATCCACAGTCACACCGTGTGTGTCAGTGTGGCAAACAAGTAGTTGTGAGGTGTCTGGACTGCCTGCCTCTTCCATTCCTTTGTGCTGACTGTGATATTGCAGTTCACACACGCGTTGTCCTGCACAGCAGAGAGGCAGTAACAGGAGGGTTTTTGCAGCCTTCATCAGAGTTTCACAAGCCAATAGGTACAGTTTTTAAGTCTTATGCATTTCTTGCTATGTATGAGTATGAGTGGGTGCTGTTATTGTATATTTATTGTGTATCAGTTAATTTCTAATTCTTTTTATATATATTGTGTGTTTTAATGTTAGTTCGGCTGTTGCCTGTGCAAAGGCCAGACCATGTGTGTGACTGCCCAGCAGGTAACGTTGAGGTTTCACCCGGCGCAATTGTGGCTCTTGTAACCATAAATGGTAAGTTGCCCTTTTGTCACACACTACATACACAATAGATGTGTTTGGAGGTTTTATTGCAAATTGTGCATTGCTATCTTTGTTTTAATTACCCTCGGCCCGCAGTATATGTGGGCACCTGTCAAAGGTCATTTGGATTTACCAGACCGATTTGAAAACAACATGAAAAATATGAATGCTTTGAGCCATGACTGAATTTCTCCTGATCCTTTCTAAAGGCCGTTATAACCTTGCACTGCCAGTGGTGAGCTGCACCAGCTGTGGCCTAATGTGGTCCCCCTCAGTTAAGGACATCCTGGGTAGTGGATATTGGCCTGGCACCTTAAATTTCTGCACCCTGTTTTCAATGGATGCCTTTCAGTCTTTCTATGACATTAAGAAGGCTGCACCAGGGATGTCACTTAAGGCATTTGTCAAAATGCTGGATGAACGAACAGCCCATTTTGGAAGGGTGAGTTTCTAAATTTGCTAAGTTTAAGGAAATTGTGCAAATCAATGTTTATGCTGACTGTCCTTGAATATTCTGTTGTATGTCCTCTATGTAAAAGAATGGCCGAATATCAGCTGATGCCTTCAGTAAAAGTTTCTTGGAGTGGAGTGCTGTAAAGTTTGAGGTGGACAGGATGTGCAAGGAGCCATGCTTTAGCTGCCCTGCCTGCACTCCACACATGCTTGCCGTCTCAGTTGATGGAAACCGCAAGCTTTATCGCTTTCAGTCTAATGCAAGGTACGTTATGCATTGTGGACATAAGTCAAATATGGATTTGTAGAAAAATGTATTTTAATGTTTCTTTTCAAACAACTGTCACTGTGTTCGTTCAGCACTTCAGAGCAGGGGAACTTTGAAGGTGTCTTCATTGAAAAAGATGAGGAAGTTGCTGAGTTTGTGAAATACATCCAGAGACACACAAATCATGTAAGATACACATATATATATTAGTGCTGTTAATCTTGTTAAAATGACGTTAATGCCGTAACCATATACACATACGTGTGTGTGTGTGTGTGTGTAGACATATATGGATGGGTCGATATTTTTTTTATTTTTCTCTTGGTGTTGTCGTAATACTATTTACTTTACTTTATCTTAATGTGTACTTAATTTTGTCACCATGTGTATTTAAAAAAAACAACATGATTTTTATTTTGTGTTATCAGTGCTGTCCTGGGGAGATCTGAGGTCTTGTGTGACTCGAGGCTAATTCAGCTAATTGTTATGCATTTGTTTTAAAAAGTTTGTCCCTGATAGGGCTTCATCATGTCATGTCTTTTATGTTAAAATCTTTGAGTGTATAGGTCCCGGGGAAAGGGTTGTGCAGATCTTCATCTTGGACTGCAGCAAAGGAGTCGTCCAAAAAGTCCACTGGGAAGTTGGATGAGGAGGGCATGGAAATAGCTGTTTGTCGCCACGGAGTCCTCTTAGCTGCATTGAACATGTTTCGAGGGGAGATCTTTGCTTACCCCCTTTTTCTCCAGAGGAAGTTGGCAGCTAGCGTCCCAGGACATATTACGTTCCTTTGCTCCGATGTGGCCTGTAAATATTTCCCCTATTTAACCAAGGTGGCTCAGCAGTGCCCTGAGCTGAGGAACCTCTTGTCAATGCTTCCTCTTCTCTCCGTCATGCATGCAAAGCTCACACTTGGAAATGCGAGGTATACTGCAGCTTGTAGTTTTGGATTAGTTTGAGACATTTTGTTATAAGGTTGGATGAATTCAGCAGTCATGTATTGTGACCTCCTTTCTATAGATCAAATGGGGAGGTGCGTTTCAGGATGGGGCCGGTTCAACAGTTGGAGAAGAGGTGGAACAAGTAAACAGTTTCCTGTCTAGGGCGGCCATCACAACGAAGTACATGTCTAAAGCAGGTGTGTGTCCGTGTCTGAGATTCCACTCAGTCTCCTGCTCATTCATTCTTATTTGTATACTAACTGAAATGCAGGGCGAACAGACATGCTGACCCTCCTGGCTTTGGGCTGGAACAAAAGGAAAGTGGAACAACTGGGCCGCACTTTGAGCCAGCGATATCTAAAGGTCATTTTTTCAACACCCATTTTAATGTGTGTGGTAATGGGGGGAAAACACCAGTACTCTTTTAATGTCAATATGAATGACATTTATGAATGCATTCTTAGATCATAAGGATCCTTAGAGAACAAGTGGAGAGCCTGAATGCGACCAGAAATGAGCTGGGTGTGGATGACGACACACTGCAGCAATGGGCTGAAGGTGAGTCTCAATATAATGCACTCATGTATAACAATAGGACCCACCATGGCCTCATTAAAGAACTTGGAGTTAAGATCTTTCTGACAGTGTCAACAAACAATGAAAAATAAGCCTTGGAAAAGCAGAATTTATGGCAGAGTTGTTGCGTTTCATCAAATTGGATAGAACCTGGGTTGAAATGATGTCGTACTAGTTGGTTTTATAAACCTGAACACCAACATACTTGTTATCTCATGATTATCATGAGATGGCAGCACATGAAGGCTCCAGATGTCTTATAATGAATGTCATCAAGTCAGTGATTACAGAGTCCACTGTAGTTTGGTGACTGTTACTCATCCTGTGTTCTGATTAATATTCCTCTCACTTAGAAAGTGATCAAACTGATGGCAGCCTTGGAGCGTTGCAGGCACGAGTAGAGGAGCTTGTCGTCATCATCAGAGTGCGAACACAAAGTCTTTACAGACAAAATGGTACGTCCCAGTTTCTTTGAAACGGACGGTTTGATGCTGAGTTTGTACAGCTTGTGCAGCTACTTTGTAAACAGAATAAAATCAGATCCAGGTTTGTTTGAGCTGGATGTGATTTGTTCCAGCAAACAAATTGATGAGTGTAGATTAAAATGAAACTATATACATTATGTGAAGGTGTGAATTTTTTATGCTTATTTACAGATAGCAACAAGAGGCGACACAGAATTCGCAAGGTCATCTTAGTTGAGAAGAAACGCTTGGCGGCTGCTGTTGACGACTACAACAAGCTCGCTGAACCAACAAAGCAAATCGTATCCAGTGATGCCCTCGTGCAGACCGATATTTGGCCCTGGCAGAGCACAAGTGAACGTAAGCTCTTGATTTCTAAATATCCTTTTTAAACAAGCTCCCAGTATCTGAGCAGTAGTTGAATGTTTTGTTCTTGAATCATAATATGCTACTATGTTTTCCCATCTGATGTTGTTAAACTGTAGCTGCTGCTGACCTCCGGACAAAGAGAAAGGTCTTTGAGAAGGTGATGGCTGTGAGGCGCCTGAGAGAGGAGGAGATGATGCTCTGCAGGGAGATGCAGCATCACTGGACAGTGTTGCGAATGCGTTCTGTGGTGTTGGTGTTGGGGACAATCTCCTCAGACTGTAAGCACTTTATTTATTTATTAATTTTTTGATGAATCGATTGAAAATAAGAGCAGATGCTAAAGTCTTACTGGATCTTTTACCTATATCTAGATTGCTAGCTAACACTGCCTTCTCCCTTTTAAAAAAAATGTTTAATTACAGCATCCTAATTCCTTGTGTTTATGAGGTGATGTTTTTTTGTTGTTTGTTTTTTTAACTTTTCTCATATTTATTTGTTTTGTTCTTTTTACAGCCTCCTTTGTTGGCATGTCGGAGGATGCACAGAAGGGACTCTGTAGCCTGGTTTTAAAAAAACAAAGTGAACTGAAAGCTGAAATGCTCAAAGTAAAGGACGTGTACAAGAGAATCCTCAGCCACCAACCACTCCTGGAAATGGACTCGGAGGAGGAGGACATTCCAGACGATGCCACTGAGAGTGATTTGAGCACTTCTGATGAAGACTGATTGTGTCATCATTGATGTTTTGTTTGGTAAAATAAAAAGTTAATCACATCTCTGTTCAATGTGATTTTTCAACAGACATTTTACATTTTGAGAAGAAAAATGGAATTTCCTTGGTGCAGTTGTTTACCCTGAATCATTATTTCCCATCTAATTTAATGACTAGTGTACATGTTCAGATACGATAACATAATTTAATTTATGGGATGCTTTCTGGGCTGCTCAAATTATCACAAAATTTAAAAGCACCAGGCAGCACACTCACAAGTAAATTTTTTGTTCAGTGTTTTGTCGAAGAAATCAACAAGTACAACTGAGATGTTTGCTGTAGTGGTGTGTTTGTTAAGAAGCATGCCAGCACACTGGTGAACTGACAGTCCCAGAATGCACCCGAGCCAGTGACTCGCCCCAGAGCAAATGAAATTGCTTATCTAGAAAGACAACCGTCATCAAAGAAGAAGTAAAAGAGTAGGAAACAAATGGTAAGGGAAGGTACTGTGGGGTAGGAAAGAAAGGCCAGAGCTGTGCAAAATGACCTCCAGCAGGCCACAAATGTGCACGTCTGCTCAAACGGTCAGAAATGGACTCCATGAGGGTGGTATGAGGGCCCGACGTCCACAGGTGGGGTTGTGCTTACAGCCCAACACCGTGCCGTATGTTTGGCATTTGCCAGACAACACAAAGATTGGCAACTTTGCCACTGGCGCCCTGTGCTCCTCACAGATGAAAGCAGGTTCACACTGAGCACTTGTGACAGTCTGGAGACGCCGTGGAGAACCTTCTGCTGCCTGCAACATCCTCCAGCATGAGTTTGGCAGTGGGTCAGTTTTGGTGTGGGGTGGCATTTCTTTGGGGAGTATATAAAAACCACATATGACCACAACTCCAAATGTGCAATTGTCACTGCATCTAAACATGACATATTACAAAAAGGTAGAAACATATAATATACAATATGTTCTGAAGCTGGTACTGGTGCAGTTAACTTTGCTTTAGGCTCCCATACACAGTAGGTGTTACTTACTATACGTGCAGTGCAGTATTACTTTACCTTGTAATATGTTATAATAAGCAAGTCACTTCTATATTTATGAGGATGTAGACAATAATGTTGGCTGATATGTAAAACTATGAGATGTCGAGTGCAGGGAAGATATTATTGATCGATCAGATTCATGAATATGTTAGGTACTTAAGCCACAATTAGAGAGTGAAACAGAGACACTGGTTGAAATGTATAGTAAATATTTTATTTTGAACTTTTATGCTGAACTGCAAGCTGTGAACTGTGCGATCTCTGCGACCTGTGGTGCCTGGTTTACTGTGTGTAAAACTGTGCAGGTTCCCATGTGTCATCCCACACTTTGCCACTGTCAGGAGAAAAACATAACAAACAACAACGACAACCACACACAAAATAGGACAATTTAGGTTGTGACATATGACAATTTTTTAGGATGAAATATCTTCTATATTCATGTCATGCTTTATACACCTTCATTGTAATATAAATTAATCAAATCAAGTCAGAGAGTAATAATATATGAAGCAGACGTCAAGCAGGACCACAGCAGCAGCCACGATCCATCGGAACCTGCTGGATGAGAGAGCACAGAAACTCCAGGGAAGAAGTTTAGTTAGTAACATGCATGAACTGCATTACTGAGACATGTACAGTGGGGCAAAAAAGTATTTAGTCAGCCACCGATTGTGCAAGTTCCCCCACTTAAAATGATGACAGAGGTCAGTAATTTGCACCAGAGGTACACTTCAACTGTGAGAGACAGAATGTGAAAAAAAAAATCCATGAATTCACATGGTAGGATTTGTAAAGAATTTATTGGTAAATCAGGGTGGAAAATAAGTTTTTGGTCACCTCAAACAAGGAAAATCTCTGGCTCTCACAGACCTGTAACGTCTTCTGTAAGAAGCTTTTCTGTCCCCCACTCGTTACCTGTATGAATGGCACCAGTTTGAACTCATCATCTGTATAAAAGACACCTGTCCACAGCCTCAAACAGTCAGACTTCAAACTCCGCCATGGCCAAGACCAAAGAGCTTTCGAAGGACACCAGGAAAAGTATTGTAGACCTGCACCAGACTGGGAAGAGTGAATCTACAATAGGCAAGCAGCTTGGTGTGAAAAAATCAACTGTGGGAGCAATCATCAGAAAATGGAAGACATACAAGACCACTGATAATCTCCCTCGATCTGGGGCTCCACGCAAGATCTCATCCCGTGGGGTCAAAATGATCATGAGAACGGTGAGCAAAGATCCCAGAACCACACGGGGGGACCTGGTGAATGACCTGCAGAGAGCTGGGACCAAAGTAACAAAGGTCACCATCAGTAACACACTACAACGGCAGGGAATCAAATCCCGCAGTGCCAGACGTGTTCCGCTGCTGAAGCCAGTGCATGTCCAGGCCCGTCTGAAGTTTGCCAGAGAGCACATGGATGATACAGCAGAGGATTGGGAGAATGTCATGTGGTCAGATGAAACCAAAGTAGAACTTTTTGGTATAGACTCAACTCGTCGTGTTTGGAGGAAGAAGAATACTGAGTTGCATCCCAAGAACACCATACCTACTGTGAAGCATGGGGGTGGAAACATCATGCTATGGGGCTGTTTTTCTGCCAAGGGGACAGGACGACTGATCCGTGTTAAGGACAGAATGAATGGGGCCATGTATCGTGAGATTTTGAGCCAAAACTTCCTTCCATCAGTGAGAACTTTGAAGATGAAACGAGGCTGGGTCTTCCAACATGACAATGATCCAAAACACACCGCCCGGGCAACAAAGGAGTGGCTCCGTAAGAAGCATTTGAAAGTCCTGGAGTGGCCTAGCCAGTCTCCAGACCTCAACCCCATAGAAAATCTGTGGCGGGAGTTGAAAGTCCGTGTTGCTCGGCGACAGCCCCAAAACATCACTGCTCTCGAGAAGATCTGCATGGAGGAATGGGCCAAAATACCAGCTACTGTGTGTGCAAACCTGGTAAAGACCTATAGTAAACGTTTGACCTCTGTTATTGCCAACAAAGGTTATGTTACAATGTATTGAGTTGTATTTTTGTTATTGACCAAATACTTATTTTCCACCCTGATTTACGAATAAATTCTTTACAAATCCTACCATGTGGATTTATGGATTTTTTTTTCACATTCTGTCTCTCACAGTTGAAGTGTACCTCTGGTGCAAATTACTGACCTCTGTCATCATTTTAGGTGGGGGAACTTGCACAATCGGTGGCTGACTAAATACTTTTTTGCCCCACTGTATGTTTACAGATGGTGGTGAGGAAGAGGGGGAGAGTTTTCAGTAAAAGGAGACGTGACTGCATCTTCAACCAATACTGAGCCTGCATAACCCTGAAAGAGACAGAGAGAGAGGGGGGGGACACTAACCCCCAGCAGTCTGGTCCTATTACAGCATAACTAAGGGCTGAGCTGAACCAGCCCTAACTATAAGCTCTATAAAGAAGTAAAGTCTTATGCCTACTCTTAAAAGTGTTGACCATGTCCACCTCCAAAACTCATAATGGACTTTGGAGGTGGACAGCTATCAAGCTCCTCACAGAAGAGCAGCTTGACAGCTAAAAGCTCCCAATTTACTTTAGTCCAAATACATGAATTCAAATTGAGGTGATAACTATTTATCAACTATATGAATGTCTGTTCCCGTCCAACAAAGTTGTTACTACATACCATGTTGAGCAAGGCTTCCACTTGACTTTAACTTCTTCTTTTTCCTGAAAAACATGATATAAACAAACAATTAATTAAGAAAGACATGCAAGTTGCATACAAAAAGGAGCTTATAAACATTTGTGTACTATTGAATGGCTCAATATATTATACAATTAGTTTACAAAAACATAAGAACCACTACAATGCTTGTACTGCCAGCATCAAGTGCATGTCAGCAAAGCAACACTGCTTACATTGTGGCTCACAAGCAAAACTAACTGAAGCAGATGTTACTGAATGGGAAGGAGCACCTCCACATCAATCACTCCTTCTGAGCATGATGTCAGGAGGACTTTAAAGAACGTAAACATCAGGAAGGCAGCACGACCAGGTCGTATCAGGTGGTCTGTTCTTATTTAATGTCCTATTTGGAGCGAAATCCTGACTCAGTGGCTGAATTAGTGTAGATTCATCAAATACAAAAGCTTATGGATAGTCAGTCAGGCACAGTTCAAATCCGGGAAGTCCAAAGACGCAAACAAATCTGCACAACAGCAGGCTAAATTACTTACATTTACAACTCTCCTGTCTACTATCTCTTCATATTTGAAAATCTTCTGTGTACGGTGTTTTCGGCATTCTGAAAAATAACAAATGAAATATTTACATGAGTTCTGTAAAACTGGAAAAAATGCAAAAATTAAGAAAAAGAAATCTTAACAAACTTAACGAACATGTCATGTGTTTCGTACATTTACAATACCATAACGTCTAACCTTTCCTTGTCCTTTTTTTGTTTGGGACATCCGAGGTGTACACCGTAGAAATTGAGGGAGATGCAGGATGTGGAGATGGAGAGGAGGATGCAGGAGGAAGCAGAGATGAAGAGGAGGATGCAGGAGGAAGCAGAGATGGAGAGGAGGATGCAGGAGGAAGCAGAGATGGAGAGGAGGATGCAGGAGGAAGCAGAGACAGAGAGGAGGATGCAGGAGGAAGCAGAGACAGAGAGGAGGATGCAGGAGGAAGCAGAGATGGAGAGGAGGATGCAGGATGAAGCAGAGATGGAGAGGAGGATGCAGGAGAAAGCAGAGATGAAGAGGAGGATGCAGGAGGAAGCAGAGATGGAGAGGAGGATGCAGGAGGAAGCAGAGATGGAGAGGAGGATGCAGGAGGAAGCAGAGATGGAGAGGAGGATGCAGGAGGAAGCAGAGATGGAGAGGAGGATGCAGGAGGAAGCAGAGATGGAGAGGAGGATGCAGGAGGAAGCAGAGATGGAGAGGAGGATGCAGGAGGAAGCAGAGATGGAGAGGAGGATGCAGGAGGAAGCAGAGACAGAGAGGAATATGCAGGAGGAAGCAGAGATGAAGAGGAGGATGCAGGAGGAAGCAGAGATGGAGAGGAGGATGCAGGAGGAAGCAGAGATGGAGAGGAGGATGCAGGAGGAAGCAGAGCTGGAGAGGAGGATGCAGGAGGAAGCAGAGATGAAGAGGAGGATGCAGGAGGCTGACAGAGGGAAGATGTTGGTTCAGGCTCTAAATGAAGAATAAATTCCTCGTTTAGAGCCTCTGGGTCTGGGACTGGTCCAGCATCGACACTGTCAGCAGAGGATGGTCCAGCTGCTGGTGGAGAACTTTTAGCAGGAGGTGAAGCTTGTAATTCTGAAAAATTTTAAATATTAAACCTTCATTAAAATGGGTTGAAAAAATGTACAGTACACATAAACACATAATAAGTAGTGATTTGCATGTTTTCAGTTAAGTTTTACTAAAGATACAACTGGTAAATATTGGCATCAAATAAGTCATCTCGCACACTCACTGACCCAAATCATTCAGTACAAGTGCCCTCGGGGGTAGTGTGACATCTGTAGTGCTTTTCTACATTGTACATTAAAAAATTAATGAGTGTGACTATAAATCCAGATAGATAATGACTTTTTCCTCTGATGACACTACTTTCCTGACTTTGTAGTGCATAACATTTGACACTTCAAGCTAGTACTGTGACTTAGGAGTTTTGTACAATGGTGATGCTAACTACCTCAGGGAGGTAATCAGGTGACCTCTTAAGAAGTATATAAGTTATTTAAGAATCTTGGTGTTCATATTGGTAACATTATATAACATTTGTTATACTAGAAAGTCTCGAAGAGAATTATCATGTCTGGTTTTTGTGAAGATTTTTAAAATTACATTTGTATATACATGAGTGTGAACGACCATACTATACACACACACATACAAAATTGTTCAGGTGGGTAACACCAGAGGTTCAGTATGGCTAGCTTTGGTGATGTGACCGACACATGGGGAGGTAATAAGGCAGATATAACACTATTTTCATGTTAGCAACAGGACATGTAGGGCAGCTGTCACCTCACAGCAAGAAGGTTACTGGTCTGAACCTTGGCTGAATACTAGAATAGAACAGAATAGAGTAGAGTAGAACAGAATAGCTGGTGACTGTTAACTATCCTCATCCTCACCATCTTGTTTGTCTCTATGTACCCCGTGATGATCTGCCTTCTTATCTAGGGTGTACCATGAGTATCACCCAAAGACAGCTAGGATAGGCTACCTGATAAGGACACCTGGTTACAGATAATGGACAAAGCATATCTTACTTCTCCGAAGGTGTTCATAAAGCTTCCTCATCTTCATGAGGATGTCACGTGCAGCACCTTCCGCTGGTTCGATCTGAGTGATCACGTCCCCTACTATACGGCCCTTACGGTCAAACTGTCCAAGAAACAGAATTGGTTGGTAGCCCAGGGCGTGTAGCTTTGAAACCTGCAAGAACAACAAAGAAAAACATGCAGCCAGTCTTTCATGTAAGCAAACGGATGTATAACAAAACTTTAAGTTTCACATCTTTGTTGTTTTATTGTTGTCGATAGTTAAAAAGTATTTATGGTGACCAAACCTGTAAATGTATGATAAAATCCATCTTGAAATGTTTTGTCTCTCAGTTAATAGCCGATTAAATTAAAAATCAGAAGTAGCTTAAATAAAAATAGTTTTTAACAAGTTTTTTCTAGTTGGATGTCTTTAGTGTGATGATGTTATTCTGATGTGAATAACTTTTTTATTTATGCTCTTTTATAAATTAATATTTTATGTGTATATACATGTCTTGTTAGTTTCTTACTTCATGATATACAAGAAAACATTGACAACTGTGATTAATAAAGAATTGTCTACCAGACCAACCACTTATTAGATCAGAACTTTTAAACTTACTGACAACTGGGCTGAATTAACCACCCTGCTCGCATTTCTGTTTTTTTTAACAGAGGCAGCCCAGTTACTGTTTTTAAACTGTTCTTGTTTTTTTTTCAATCCCTCCTTTAGGTTCAGGCTGCCCAGGCATCCACTGCATGTCTTCCTGTTGCAGGTGTTTGGGGCCTGACAGGAAGGGCATGGTTTGGTTTTTGGCTTTGTCATTTCTGCAAATGAAAATGGAACATGTAGGGATTATTTCAGGTCTGTTTTGGTGAAACGATTACAAAAATAATTTATGACCAAAGAAATAACTTATGTTACGAGGCAGTATTACACCATATTTAGAAAAAAAATCAATTACGAGATTAAAGTCGTTAATATTGAGTTAATTACGTGAATAGGGTTAAAAAAAACCCTGAATTGATTACAGAAAAGATACATTGCTAAAATAGAGCAGTACTAACATTAGCTGGGTGGCCAAGCAAGTGTCTTACACATGAGAATACATCACAAAAAAAATTAAATAAACTTTTGCAGAAGTAGTTCTCTTGGTACACAGACTGCTCTGTGAAAACATTTCAAGTTTAATATCAGTTTAATATCACTGAAATTAATATTTCAGTGAACATGCAAATTACCCACAGTTTATCACAACTTACTTAGCTAGGATCTGCCTCGTGTCCAGTCGAAAACTTCGCTGCAGGACCGTGAGTTGAAAGATACATTTACTACGACTCCCAAGATGCATTGCAGTAAAAACCATCCAATCGCCTTGCTTAAGATCTGTTGACGTGTCGCTAAAGGCGCGCTGTAGATAAATATTGCAATTTGTAAAAAATAAAATACTACAATTTGCATTTTTTAATTACATAATTAAACACTGGGCCAGTTTAATTTCGTATTATCGCTGGTTATTATTTTAGAGTAAATAAAGGAATAACGGGTAGCACCAAGCTGTTGTCATCTTCATTTCCATAGCGACGGCGGTTGAGGATTATGGGTAGTGTGCAGTTACGGGATTAGTGCGTCTGCATAAATTGGTCTGATTGGTTGGAGCCGAGCGCATCCAAAAGTAACAGGAGTGGTGAATGAATCTATAAATGTGTTTTACGTGTGAAATGAAAATAATAAACCTAACAAAGGATTATGTACGTTAAATCTGCGCACTTTCAGATCGTGAATCAGTTTGGAAAACACTGTGTGATGGCCACAACATGAAGCCATTTTATTGTTGAATTATCAGTGATACTTTCGTGTTTTTGTTGAGAAACGTTAACGATGTCATTAAAAGAAAGCATTAAATTAGGGAGAAAAACCCGTTCGCGGAGAGGGTCCCCGGGTCTCCAGTTAGATTGTGCTTCACGGCGTCATGTTTCGCCGTGACGGGGTTATTATTGGAGTAAATGGATGGCTGGAGCCTCTGCTCGAAGCGTCTCTGATCGCCGCGAGCGCGTTCATATTGGAATGAATTGACAACCCACAGCGTCACATAAAAACGTGGAAGGGTACCTTAGGCGTCAGCATGAGAAGTTAAGGGACGTGACAAATCGTCATTATTTTACGCGTTGGGAGTGAGAACGGGTTGGTTTGACGGTCCGGGTCAGAGTTCGACGGTTTCCTGCAGTGCAGCTGAAGCACCACACTGTGATGCAGTGACAGAGGATGCTTTCTGCTGTGCTCCTGTAATAGTTTACTAAGAGCTGGGTCGGCACATTTTCTTTTTTTAAGTTTCCTTAGGAGTAAAAGTCTCTGCTGTGCTTTCTTCACTGAGTGGGATGTGTTAATAGTCCATGTGAGATCTTTTGTTATGTGTAGGCCCAGGAATTTAATGCCATTCACCCTCAACTTCCTCACCATGTATGTGGAGGGGTGGTCGTGTTGTTTTCTTGGCTCTTCTGTCTCTACAACCATCTCCTTTGTTTCGGCAGTGTTCAGAACCAGCTCGTTGTTTCCACACCCTCTGATTAGATGTTGGACGTCCTC
Organism: Maylandia zebra; assembly: GCF_041146795.1. Classification (NCBI taxonomy): domain Eukaryota; kingdom Metazoa; phylum Chordata; class Actinopteri; order Cichliformes; family Cichlidae; genus Maylandia; species Maylandia zebra. Next base: position 11,106,590 of record NC_135169.1, on the reverse strand, counting down.
TCTGCAGTGAGACTCGCTGTTGTCTGATATCCTTCCCACTATTGTAGTGTCATCAGCAAACTTCACTGTGGTGTTAGAAGAGGAGTGGATGGGTTTGAATAGAGTGAAAAGAGCTGGACTGAGAACGCAGCCCTGCGGGACTCCTGTGTTCATGGTGATAGCAGATGATGTAAGGCTGCCCACCCTGACCTTCTGTGGCCTGTTTGTGAGGAAATCCAAGATCCATGAGCAGAGTGTGGTGGTTAGTCCCAGGTCATTCAGCTCGTTTACAAGTTTGTGTGGCACAATGGTAAATGGTAATGGTAAATGGACTGGTTCTTATATAGCGCTTTTCCACTCTTCTGAGCACTCAAAGCGCTTTACACAACTTGTGCATTCACCCATTCGCACAAGCACAACTGACATTCACACACATTCATACTCCGATGGATGCATCGGAGAGCAATTTCGGGTTAGTATCTTGCCCAAGGATATTTGGCATGCAGACTAGGGGAAGCCGGGAATCGAACCACCAACCTTCCGATCAGTAGATGACCTACCACCTGAGCTACAGCCACCCATGGTGGTGTTAAATGGCGAGCTGAAGTCTACAAATAGCATCCTAACATATGTATTGGGATGCTCCAGATGAGTCAGGCTGGTGTGAAGTGTGATTGAGACTGCATCCTCTGTTGATCTGTTCCTGCAGTAAACTGTAGGCTGTCCAGGTCAGCAGGGATGTTGGTGTGTGGAAGAACGAGTCTCTCAAACACTTCATGGTCATTGGTGTCAGAGCGACCGGGCGACAGTCATTCAGACATTTTACTGACTGTCTTTTGGGCACAGGAATGATGGTAGTTGATGTGAGGCATGCTGGGACAGCAGCCTGCTGCAGAGACAGATTGAAGATGTTGGTGAACACCCCGGCAGCTGGTGGGCACATGACTTCAGCGTGCGTCCTGAACCCTGTCTAGTCCTTTCATCATCTGTTCTTCTTTAAACAGCTGACTCTTGTTGAGATGAAATTATTTGAAATGCTTCAATTCTCTGCTTTATATGAACTAAAATGCCACGTAACCATATATTGTAGTATTAAGTGGACACGGCCCTGAAAATAAAGGCATCAGGCTACGTGTCCTTGGGGGCTAGAAGGCTGTAGACTCTCGCTTGCCTGGGAGAAAGTAGATAACAGGGAGCATCTTCTAGTGGAAAGTTACTGGGACACTGTTGTTTAGACTAGAATGAGCTGGGAATAAAGACTGTTAGGGGTGTGTCACCATGCAGGACGCATCTCCCTTCCAGAAGTAACTTTGTGAGAGAATAAAGTGTGAAAGGGTCGACTGAGCAGTGTTTTGTCTTCCATCGGCTGAAGGATCAGAAGAACTCTGTGAAGTGTTGATATTTAACACTCTAAATTAAATCTGACAATAAAATATCTGCATTTAAGAGGAACCATTTTCAGCAGAAACAGTGTGTTAATACGTGGAGATCCTGAATGCTGCTCTAACAATGATCAGATTAGATGTTCAGTTCTCTTCCAAACCCCTGCTGTCTATTGCCAGTTTGATTGTCCACTCAAATAAAAATCAAAGCCTTCTAACATCTGTTTGTTTGTATTCAGGCATACATGTGGAACAGGCTTTCTGTGCTATTACTGCCACAAATGTCAGTGCACTGGGGGAAACAGCGCCCCCTGTTGGTGTGGCCGGTTAGTCGAGGCTGGCTGCAGAAATGACTGTCAGTCTGCTGAAGCTACACCAGAGTGTGCTATGTGGAGTGGTGAAGCCATTTGTACTGAGCCCACACTGTTATATTTCCACTCAGGAAATAAATCTGCACAGATTCCTTGTGTTCTTTCCCCGTCGTGGGATCAATAAAGTCTTATCTTATCTCTTCTTTAAAAATGCAACACAACGCAGAGCTGAGGAGTTTATTTGGGCCTGTTACAGTCGGGTGAAGCACAAACTGCTTACACATGTGACCATTGTTTTGTGTGAACCTTTGAAGTACAGACTAGTGTAACTGAATATTGAGAAAGAGCCGCGTCAGTAAATCCAGAAGCTTTTTACCATCTAAAGAAGTCTTTGTGCTGCTGCAGATGTCAGTAAATCTGACCCTGAATGTTTCTAACTCAAAGCTGATGTTTCCCAGGCTGCTCTCCTTTGAATGAGCTGCAGAGATCAGCAGGGGGACAACATGTGCTGAGAGAAGATTCACTGAAGAGGTTACTGATAGAAGACACGAGGTTCAAATGCAGCCTGTGTTTGAAGCACAAAGGAGACGCCTGCTGGAGCAGCTGGAGTCCTGCACACACTCTTCACTATACAAACACCTCCTACAACAGGGGTGTCAAACTCCAGGCCTCCAGGCCGGTGTCCTGCAGGTTTTAGATAACATCCTGGGTCAACACACCTGAATCAAATGATCAGTTCATTGACAGGCCTCTGGAGAACTTCATCACATGTTGAGGGTGTAATTTAGCCTTTAAATCAGCTGTGTTGGATCAAGGACACATCTAAAACCTGCAGGACACCGGCCCTCGAGGCCTGGAGTTCCACACCTGTGTCCTACAACATCCACTCTGACTGCTGTGTTTGTGGAAACACTCCAACACACACCGCTTCACATATGAACGTGTGTGTGAAACACTGCTGACATTAAACATGAGGGAGGATTGATTCACAAACACACAACAACATTTACACACACGTGACCTCTGCAGGACGACACACGCCTGATTGAATGATTTTCATTCACTGCTGTTTCGGTACAAAGCAACACTTTGTTTCTATTCTGAGTCACTTTGTTTGTTGGATTTCAGTCGCTTTCTGCTTTAATTCATGTTAGAATCAAATGTTTTTCACTTCCTGTTTGCTGAAGTGGATTTTCAGCTTGTTTTAAAGAGACAGTTTCACTGGGATTGAGGGGACGACGTGTTTGCAGTTTCTAAAGAGTTCATGTTGCTAACAGCTCAGCGCTCTGCAGCAGACGCAGGCTGGACTTTAAAATGAACGGGACCATCTGCAGACCAGGTCCAGCAGGGCTTCCACAGATCCTGTTAGAAAACGTGCTTTTCATTTGCTGCAGCCACAGAAGCTGATGAAGATTTCAAATATCATCCCAAAGAAAACTCCAAACTAGTCCAGTCATTCACAGTGTGCAGGAATATTGATGGTCCTACTGGGAGCAGCACCAGTATAAATGTCCCACATGTTTTATAGGATAAAGGAATTCCTCTGGGTCAGTGGAAGAGAAGGCAGCAGATGGAGCTGCTTACAGCTCAGATACCAAACACATGGTCTCCATCATTAGATAGATTTAGAGTATATTAGGTGAACTTTATTTATCCCTCGGGTGGTCCGGTTTAAAGGGAGTTTTCCCTTCCCACTGTCGCCAGAGTGCTGCTCATAGGGGGCATATGATTGTTGGGTTTTTCTCTGTATCTACTGTAAAATATAAAGCGCCTTGAAGCGACTGCTGTTGTGATTTGGCAATATCCAAATAAAATTGAATTGAATACTGAACATGTCACACCTTAAACACCATGGGATCCACTCTCAGTGTTGTGATTTCCATCCACAAATAAAGATGCTGCCGGCTGAGTTGGTTTGAGCTGTGACTCGTCCCCAATAAGCCAAACTGAGCCTACTTGTGTTTGTGTGTTTATTTCAAAACACAAGTAAACTTTTCACTTTCATTCAAACCAAAAAGCACATCTGGTCCTCTCCTAAACTTCTCCCGAACAAATACAGGCGTAGTCGGAAAGTAGTGATGGCCCGCTTGAAGCTGGCGCTCCGGAGCGTGTGTCGAAAAAAACAACACACTGGTTCAGAAGCACTGTGTCGAGGCTTGCTTCGTTTGGCAAAAGTCACGTGACCAGTGACGTCCGAAGCTTCATTACGCACGTAACTGCTTCGGTACCTGATTCAAACGGATATAAGGAAGTGAATCATCCACGGGATTCGTGGAGTGTGTTGATGGTGACAGAGAGCGAAGAGGTGATCATTCCACTGACAGATATGGAGCCAGCGAGGAAGAGAGGACGTTCTGGCGTGTGGAGATATTTTGAGTTGATTTTAGCTCAATTCATTTTATTTGCCAAAGTGAAAAACCTGAAATGTCCAAAATCATGTTTTCATAATGTAAATATCATTACAGCATATGACTTTAGGAACACTTCCATGTGCATTAAAGCTGATGAAGACTACAACAATGTATTTGACACTATACGTACATTACATTGCTACAGTTTAGAAAATCATTTTGTTTATTGTTTTTAGGTGATAGTCTGCAGGACCCAGGAATACCTGCATATCTACCAGCTTGCAGTGTGGTTCCTGCACTCCACAGCCTCTTCTGTTCCATGCAAGTGGATTTTCTCCAGGGCAGGAGAAACTATTTCTAAGAAAAGAAACAGACTCAGCCAGCGCACAGTAACACTAATCCTCTTTTTAACTGTAAATAACAAAAGGGCTACCTGACATAGAGCATGTTTTTACTTTGCAAGTTCTTGATTAGAGGTGGGTTTTGATTATCGCCTTTCTGATTACAATCCATGCTAAATTTCATAACTCTCTGTTTACATCTCTAATTAAGTCTCACATGTGTCAGCTTTCTTTTAATAGATACGAAATTATGGATATATATTTTAAATGATCAGAACTGTAATATTTCTGACTGAGGCAAAACTTTCCAGATTCCAATCAAATTGAATCGGATCCTGTATCGAATCAAAATGATTCTACAAATCAGTGACGATGCAGCCGTACTCAGCCCCCTAAGCATTTTCCCTTTCCAGTTCACAATCAATCCCACCCCTAGGTCAAAAATATGTATAGGACAATTGGCCTCATCTAATATTTTGTATGAACCTGTCCAGCTGTGATTAAATGACAAGTAGATGGAGGCAGGACTCCACAGCAGGGGCATACTCCATAATGTGCTGTGCATTATCATATGTATATTATATATATTGCTCACTTATTGTATTTACCAACATAAAGGAGTTATGAGCAAAGAAAGGCCACACCATAGTGCATGTTTAAATAGGGAAAGTTTATTGATCAAAATGTATTACGCAAATACGCATTACATTTTTTCAGCCCCCCAATCGAGAAAACAAAACCAATTACATGTTCAAAGCAACGGAATGGTGGCCCAATATCGGAGAGAACTCCACTCTTGAGTGAGCAGTGATGATTGAGCAGTCCGTTTTATTTTTACAGATTCAAGCTGCTCTTCTAAATATTCACCACCAGATGTCACCGGAGAGGACTGTGTTGAAAAGCTTCGAGTAATGAACCGTTTTTCAATACAAGCTTCAGTGCTTCGGAAAGCTTCATTTGGCCATCACTATCGGAAAGCATTCAGTGTGGATAATTTATTTATTCTGCCGGCTTCCCAGGTGCACAAAAAGTTATTTACAAAGAAAATAGAACTGACTTAAGTCAGCACAACAAACATCTATATACAAAACACAGTCTGCATGTTACCCTCTCTGTAACAGCTCACTGGAAAAAAGACAACAGGTGGGCCCTGACCGCCTTCTCTTATACCCCATAGCCCCTCCCACTAGGCGTAATAGTCATCTCTTTATTATTTCTTTTATCAAACCGTCTTTCCCCCTCAGCTTATTTCCCGCTGTATTCCTACAATACATATATGTATATACAGACATTTATGGCCACTTCCAGGCAGCCTACAGTGTTTCACAATAACACCAAACAAACCAAAAGAATAATGCAGTTCACGTGACCCTTCAAGCGGAACACCATACCATCGGCTTGCATAACCCCCGTATAATCGGCGATCACAGCGAGTCTCCGCTACCGGCTTTATTGAAGGTAAGTGGGAAAATATGCTGGCCACCCTCTGCGCTGCTCAAAATATACCTCTCACCCCTTTTTGTTTATCTGCCCGGTCGCCGCAGCCACGGTAATTGTAAAAACTAATGGTGGTGGTGCGTGTATGCGCCCAGATCAGCTGTCGGCGGCTCGGGACGGTGTAACTCCGTCACAGCATCTATGAACTTATATCATTTGAGAATAGGACCACGCCCTCATGCAATCACCTGAGGTGCAGGGAAATCTAAACACCTACGCTACCACTACAAAGACACAAAAGATTCACTTTGGCTCTCACACTCAGTCTGCCCTTTTTATTCATTACTTCAACAGGTTGAAATGAGCTTTGAAGAAACATCAGTTTAGTACTGAAACATTCAAATGCTGCAGGAAGAAGAACAACAAAGTGATGACATATGTTTGTGTTTTAAACGGGAAAACTAAATCACGACCTGCAAGAGGTTTAGGAATTTCCGAGGTTTATCTGAACGCAGCACAGCGTTTTGATGCTTCCGACTGTCCGCAAACGCCGCATTAGGCTCAAAGTTTACTTTCACTTCCTGAACTTCGTGGAGTGGAGCTTGTTGTTGGTGTGAAGAAACTGTAAGTTTGCTTCGTTTCCTCCTTTAACAGTTTGTCTTTAGGAACTTTACTGTTTGTTCTGCTCATGTTGGATTTATTCACACAACAAACTGTGTGTGTTTCAAATCAAATCAAATCACTTTTATTGTCACATCACATGTGCAGGTACATTGGTACAGCACATGTGAGTGAAATTCTTGTGTGCGAGCTTCACAAGCAACAGAGTTGTGCAAAATACAATAACGTAAACAAGCAAAATACAAGAATGGCTACATCTGAAACTAATAAATATATGTACAATATATAATAGTGTATGCATTTCTGGATGTGTATACTAAATGTTTTTCTACGTGTGTGTGTGTGTGTATATACACATTTTTACAAATTAAATAGAGTAAACAATAATAATTATATAAAATATACAGAGTGAGACATGTGCAAAACAGTGGCATTACTGTACAGTATGGAGTGCATAATGTTGAAGTTCCAGTAGTGAAGCTGAGGTGTCTATGACGTGTTCAGCAGTCTGATGGCCTGGTGGAAGAAGCTGTCTCTCAGTCTGCTGGTTGGGGACCGGATGCTGCAGAACCTCCTTCCTGATGGAAGCAGTCTGAACAGTTTATGGCTGGGGTGACTGGAGTCCTTGATGATCCTCCCCGCTTTCCTCAGGCACCGCTTCCTGTAGATGTCTTGGAGGGAGGGAAGCTCACCTCCAATTATCCGTTCAGAGCACCGCACTACTCGCTGGAGAGCTTTGCAGTTGTAGGCGGTGCTGTTGCCATACCAGGTGGTGATGCATCCAGTGAGGATGCTCTCAATGGCACAGTGATAGAAGGTCCTGAGGATGCGGGGGCTCATGCCGAATCTTTTCAGTCTCCTGAGAAAGAAGTTTGTATTGTTTGTATTAAAGTCAGTGTGGGATGTTTTCCTGGCTAACATTAGCTGTGTACTTGTGTCAAGCCAGCCTCCAATTCGAGACTTGCAGTCAAGCCAGCCTCCAGTTTGTTTTACGTTCCCTGTGTATTCAAAGTATTACGGGAATGGATGTGGAAACCGGATTTCAAAATAAAAGCCAACTTCGAGTGAATTAACAGATATGTTAAGAACATAATAACATATAATTTAGGCTTCTTTTTTTTTTACAAACTCTAATGTTAGATCTATATGACACAGCCTTGTACCCTAATTGTGCCCTGTCATTATCAACGCCATCTTATTTTGGATTTCAAAGTAAAAGCCCTGTGAATCTTCATTTTTGAACTACTCTTTCAATGACTTCATAATGCTCTTAAACATGTTTGGGGTTTGTACAGTAAAAAATATCACATTTTGCCTAATCGGATTTTATGTTTTTTTGGCTGATTTTATATCAGTTGTGCCAGTACAGTTAGTCAAAATGAAAAACTAACTGTAAATTCAAACACTTTATGTTGTGCTGAAAAAAAAAGATACTAAACAAGGCAAAGCAAACAGTTTTTAAAGGTGAAATATAGAGGTCAAATCAAAAGTAGGTAAAAATGGCCAGTTATACCCTGGACCCCAGAGGGTTAAAGCTGAGTAAATGCTGACACCAGACCAGCACCATGATAAACTGAAAGGCTACTGAAATTGAACAGGTCACAAAGTGATGAGCAGTCAGGCTAATTACTTTTTGAGCAATGACCAACACCGATTACAACCAAGAGGAAATACATCTAACATGAACAAACATTGACCCACAACATGCAGTTATTTTGCACAATTGTCTTTCATATGCTGCTCAGTGATGGTTGTCACTGTCAAAGCAGAGCTAGTGAGAGTCAGTAAAACCCACTATTGATCATGTGCCTCATCACAAGTGGGTCAGCGCCCCTCTCTTTCCCTCGAGGGTTTAAATATCTGGGACTCTCCACCATTTGGTTTTAGAACTGCAGAAGCTTCTCAGATGAAACATCTTCAAGAAACTTAAAGAAGTCTCTTTTCGTTTCAAGCTCCTTAGATAACCATGACCTGGATGACTGAGAACCTACAGACATGTTGACCTGGTTTCTAGGTTACATGACAGGTCAGAGGTCACTGACTGTAACTCAGTTACTCCTGTTAATGTCAACTCACTGAGTGTTTGTGGTTTACCTCTCAGACCGACTGAAGTCCACAAGAAGATGATGATGAAGGAAGAGGAGGACAGAGCAGAGTCTGCAGGATCCAGTTGTCCCTCTGTGAGGAGTGACTGGTCCAAAGATAGCAATCCATACTTCAGTGCTGAACCTGGACCAACGAGGTGAGAGAACTGTGATGACTCCTTTACATGTTTTTGTTTTCCTGCATAAACGTGACCTGAAACATCCCGAGATTTTCACAAAGAAAACAATGAAAGAGAAAAGATCCAAATGTTCGACTTGGTCATTTGCTGTTTGAGGACAGTGATGATCATATCTGTGGGGAAAGTGTGACCTGAGTGGGTTCATGTTTGTCTTTAAAGAACAGAGGTGCTCATCTTGAATAGACAGGTTGTTGAGAGACATCAGCTAGAAAAAGCAGAGGAAAGAATATCAAGATTTATTTTCTTGATATTCTGAAAAGAAATAGTGTGAGCGTTCTTGATTATGGAAAAAGTCATTTGGACATTAAAAGAAAGAAGCAGGTGATCAGAGAATGGTAGTTTGTCAGCTGTGCAGTTGGAAGGAGTAAGTCCTGTTGTGGGAGTTTTCCATCTAAATAAAGCCTGCAGACAAACAGTGAAGAAGAAGAAGAAGAAGAAAGCGTACTTTATTGTGAGTGGTAGCTAAGATCCTTTAATAAAAAAAGAAAACCCCGAAACCCAAGCTTGATGCGCAGAGAAAAGCCATCGCAGGGCAGATGATCGGCGAAATCCCTCACTGAGCCTAGCGTGGCCCTCAGTTAAATACCTCTTACAGTAACAATAGGCAATAGACAGCTGTTTTCACACCTTTGGTCTTCCAGATGTGAAAAGTCGTTGGGCTGTTGCCACGTCTCCGGCAAATAGAAAAAGTAAAACTGACGGTCTTTTAGGAGATCCTGGACAAGATGACCTTTGTTCGTGAGCGAACGGATGTTAAGCAGGCCGAAGTTGACGCAAGTACTGTCAGACTGTGTGAGAGTGCTAGGCGACCTGGTCAGGTTAGCCAAAACATTGTGGTCAACAGCCCTGCCAGGGTTCTGTGAAGGGTGGCAAGAGGTGGACCAGAGAGATTGTAGTTGCTTAGAATTATCTTGATTAAAATACCATGGATGTAACTTCGGCAAGAGAGGAAAACAATATCCGCATGGAGGTGAAGAACAGCAGGCGGTGGAGCAGCCAGGGAAAAGCAGAGTCGAAGGAGCTCATCAGCTGTGTATTGATGGATTTCAGTACAGGGTTGAAGGATCGATGACACAAGGATCCAGGCCCACACAGACAGTGCATAAATCCTGGGAGGCCACATCATGAACAGGAGCAGAGACACAGATGGGCCGTATGGACACGAATAGAACAGGAATCCATTGGAGGGAGTAGCTGGGATGCCGGGAGAGGATAGCAGTGAGTGGTGATAACAGTAACAGGAGAAAAGGGTAGCAAAACCAAGGGGGCAAGTAGCAGGTAACAAGGTACAAGTAGCAGGAGTAAAGAGCACCAATAGCAATAAAAGTAGCGACATGGTTAGCGATGAATAGTGGGAGCAACTCGCACGAGCATTCACTCGACCAAAACCAGAACACACATGCTAAACATGAACTGAAGGTGAGTGGAAATACACCTAAACTCTGGAGTTGGCTCCAACTAAAACACTAACACAATGCACCACGCTCAGGGACTAAGAAATTAAATTAACTCACTATGACGGGCAAAAACTTCAAAATTACTAGATACTATACCAGAGTATTACTGTAGTACGCTGTGAACAAAAGCAGAACTGTGAAGCACTAATCTCGACTACAACAATTTCAGTAAAAGTCACATAACATGAAAACCTGAGTCACACTAGGAGTGTGGCAGCAGAGTCCAAAGGAAGAAAGGGGGAAGCAAGAGGCATTAATCCTAATTTTACAGGTGGAAGCAAGGCAAGGGGGGGGAAGTAAGGTCCGTGTGAGGCTAAACCAGACCAAGTTCTCTCACTGTAAAGAACCTGGCAGGGAGGCAGGCAGGTGAGTTACGCCAAACCCAACAAGCAGAGTAGGTTAAAGTTACGACCATCCATCACCTCCCTAAGAGTAGGGTGTCTGGAGATCTTCAAGTCTATAATGTACTCTCTGTGAAGGTGCAATAAAACCTGGGGCCTACTTGTGATAACATTCGACATGCATGCATACAATTGGTGTCAGAAGTATCTTGCTATACTAAAATGATATGATACATGGGATTAAAAAGTCTGCCCCCACAGTCCATAAAAAACTAACAACTAAAATTTGAACTAAAAAAAAAAAAAACCATTCATTTTTTTTTTTAAAAATTCCAGAAATTCTTCATCATTCCTCCACAGAGTGGACCAGCAGAGCTCAGAGGTTCCCAGTGGTCAGTCTGCCCAGCAGCATCAAACAGACCTGAACTCCATATTTATGGTCTGTACATGTACAACAACTACTTTTACATCTATTCACAGTCGTCTCCATGCTGCTCTTTGTAGACCAGTGGATCGTCAGTGTGTCCAACATGGATCTGATGTTTGGCTCCATGATTTCAGTCTGATTGGGTCGCTCATAAAGTATTCTGTTCCAGCTGCTGGAGGACAACATCATCACTTTTGTGAAGGACGAGCTGAAGAAGATCCAGAAGGTTCTGAGTCCAGATTACCCAGAATGCTTAGAGAGTCACAGGGATGATGATGAGGAGAAGAGGAGCAGCAGAGAGGCATTTGTGAAGATCACAGTGGACTTCCTGGGGAGAATGAAGCAGGAAGAGATGGCTGACAGTAAAACGATTTCTAAAAATATGTAATATGATGGATAATATTTACTAATGTCTCTATGTGTTAAGTAATTTCTTATCATGCGTATTGTGTAAAACACAAACTTTTTTTTTCCATTTAGGACTTTCTGCTGCCGCTCATCATCGTAGCCTTAAATATAGGCTGAAGAAGAAGTTCCAGTGTGTGTTTGAGGGCATCGCTAAAGCAGGAAACCCAACCCTTCTGAATCAGATCTACACAGAGCTCTACATCACAGAGGGAGGGACTGCAGAGGTCAATGATGAACATGAGGTCAGACAGATTGAAACAGCCTCCAGGAAACCACACAGACCAGAAACAACAATCAGACAAGAAGACATCTTTAAAGGCTCACCTGGAATGGATGAACCAATCAGAACAGTGCTGACAAAGGGAGTGGCTGGCATTGGGAAAACAGTCTTAACACAGAAATACACCCTGGACTGGGCTGAAGACAAAGCCAACCAGGACATCCAGTTCATATTTCCATTCACTTTCAGAGAGCTGAATGTGCTGAAAGAGGAAAAGTTCAGCTTGGTGGGACTTGTTCATCACTTCTTTACTGAAACCAAAGAAGCAGGAATCTGCAGCTTTGAAGACTTCCAGGTTGTGTTCATCTTTGATGGTCTGGATGAGTGTCGACCTCCTCTGGACTTCCACAAAACTACAATCCTAACTGACCCTAGAAAGTCCACCTCATTGGATGCGCTGCTGATAAACCTCATCAGGGGGAACCTGCTTCCCTCTGCTCGCCTCTGGATAACCACACGACCTGCAGCAGCCAATCAGATCCCTTCTGACTGTGTTGGCATGGTGACAGAGGTCCGAGGCTTCACTGACCCACAGAAGGAGGAGTACTTCAAGAAGAAAGTGAGCGACGAGAAGCAGGCCAGCAGGATCATCTCTCACATCAAGACATCACGAAGCCTCCACATCATGTGCCACATCCCAGTCTTCTGCTGGATCACTGCTACAGTTCTGGAGGATGTGCTGGAAACCAGAGAGGGAGGACAGCTGCCCAAGACCCTGACTGAGATGTACATCCACTTCCTGGTGGTTCAGGCCAAAGTGAAGAAGGTCAAGTATGATGGAGGAGCTGAGACAGATCCACACTGGAGTCCAGAGAGCAGGAAGATGATGGAGTCTCTGGGAAAACTGGCTTTTCATCAGCTGCAGAAAGGAAACCCAATCTTCTATGAATCAGACCTGACAGAGTGTGGCATCGATATCAGAGCAGCCTCAGTGTACTCAGGAGTGTTCACACAGATCTTTAAAGAGGAGAGAGGACTGTACCAGGACAAGGTGTTCTGCTTCATCCATCTGAGTGTTCAGGAGTTTCTGGCTGCTCTTCATGCCCATCTGACCTTCATCAACTCTGGACTCAATCTGCTGGAAGAACAACAAACAACCTCCTGGTGGTTTAAACCATCTCTCCACCAGAGTGCTGTGAACAAGGCCTTACAGAGTCCAAATGGACACCTGGACTTGTTCCTCCGCTTCCTCCTGGGTCTTTCACTGCAGACCAATCAGACTCTCCTACAAGGCCTGCTGACACAGACAGGAAGTAACTCACAGACCAATCAGGAAACAGTCCAGTACATCAAGAAGAAGCTCAGTGAGAATCTGTCTGCAGAGAAAAGCATCAATCTGTTCCACTGTCTGAATGAACTGAATGATCATTCTCTAGTGGAGGAGATCCAACAGTCCCTGAGATCAGGAAGTCTCTCCACAGATAAACTGTCTCCTGCTCAGTGGTCAGCTCTGGTCTTCATCTTAATGTCATCAGAAAAAGATCTGGATGTGTTTGACCTGAAGAAATACTCTGCTTCAGAGGAGGCTCTTCTGAGGCTGCTGCCAGTGGTCAAAGCCTCCAACAAGGCTCTGTAAGTACATTTGCACTCTTGTGTTTAATTTATTGGTGAAATAAATTTAGTAATTCTTTCTATCTTTCTATGAATTCATATCCTAAAGTCTTGAAATTTTTTCCAATACAACTGAAACCTCTTTGATGGCTCAAGAACTCATCAGTGTGCTCAAGACGTTGAATCCTACATAAACTGTGATCATCACTGCTGCTGTTGTGTTATCAGTCTTTGTTTAAACACCAGGGCTGTACGTGCCTAATGTTACAATACTTTATATTCACATACATGCTCCTAGATATATTTCTACTGCAGGTCTATTTTTAGTCGTAAATGTTAGGGAAACTCTTGCTTTTACATGCGTGGTGGATTTCATTAAACAAAGCATTTGAATTACTCAGGGATTCATTGCAGCCATAGAAATATCCTTATGTGACCAATGGTAAATGGTCTGTATTTGTATAGCGCTTTTCTAGTCCCTAAGGACCCCAAAGCACTTTACACTACATTCAGTCATCCACCCATTCACACACTGGTGATGGCAGCTACATTGTAGCCACAGCCACCCTGGGGCGCACTGACAGAGGCGAGGCTGCCGGACACTGGCGCCACCGGGCCCTCTGACCACCACCAGTAGGCAACGGGTGAAGTGTCTTGTCCAAAGGACACAACGACCGAGACTGTCCAAGCTGGGGCTCGAACCAGCAACCTTCCAATTACAAGGCGAACTCCCATCTCTTGAGCCACGATCGCCCCAAGTGGTCGGCGGGGTTATAAACAAAGTAATAAAATGACAACGCCACTCTAGGAAATACAAAATCGTTTAGAAATGAAATGTAATTTAAAAAACAACAACATTTGCACAGGTTCAGAAATGCACACTGAGGTCCGCTCAAATATTAACACAATTTTATTTATTAATATAAAATAAGATGAAAAATCAACAATGACAGAGCACTGAATGCAGTGTCATCTAAAACTGTGTCCCAAATTAAAATTAAAATAAACAGACAACTGGGCCTTACCAGCAGAAGGGACCAAAAAGAAAACCACACAAAAGACCCCGCACTACAGTCTATTCACCCGGTGCTTTACAACAAAGGAAGTGTTGAAAACGACCCACCATCTGAGGTCCCACGGCCGCCGGCAGATCCTCAGTTCACTGAAATAAAAGCACAAGACATAGGAAAAGAAGGGAAATGGGCATTTCAAAAATGGATACATTTGAAAACTGTGCTTTCGCGTCAGTGTGGACAGCGAAAAGGGAGACTTTCTAAAATGATGACGCATGTTAGTCATATGATGCAGTCATGTGACCAATTAAACTAAGATAGTGGAGGGCATTATACAGCAGTCTTTTTGTTTCCTCTCAATTCTGACAACCCTATTAAAGATAAATATCAGTCTATAGATGCTCCAGATAGCTTTTCTTAAAATTCTTTAACTCTCACTCGCTTTTGCAACTTTGTACTTTTTCATTCACTCATTGTTAGTCCATTTAAAAAACGTAGTGCTTTTCCTTGACATTTCCTCAACCACGACATTTTAAAAGAGCCAGAAAGTGAATAAGTGAACGAAAACACCATTCTCAAATCTATCCAGGATAGTGTGGATGTAGCCACAACCTGCAGCACAGTAGTACAAAGTATGGATGGCTGGATGGCTGCAACAACCAGAGTTTTACCTACCTTTGGTATTTCTTGATGGCACGATAGTAATATTTACTGAACACAGGCATCTTCTTATATCTTTTCTGCTGTGAATGTCCCTGCTGTCCACACTTACATTTCAATATCAGGCTCTAAAATGTACAAATGGCTCTGAGAAGATTACATTTCCCATCAATAATGTTTCTACTACATTTACAGTGTGTTTTCATGTCTTCTGAAACAGAAGGTGGAGCAGGTGGAGCTTACAAAGAGTAAATGCTGATATAGAAGGACAGTTGTGTTTTCATGAAGCTATTTAGATAACCATTAATTGTATTGCTGGGTTTTAAAAAAATGTTTCATTTGACTGATTTAATCAATTCATTTGTTTTTCAGACTGAGTCACTGTTACCTCTCAGAGAGAAGCTGTGATGCTCTGTCCTCAGTTCTCAACTCACACTCCTATCTGAAAGAGCTGGACCTGAGTAACAACAACCTGCAGGATTCAGGCATGAAGCTTCTGTCTGCTGCACTGCGGAGTCCACATTGTATACTGGAAACTCTCAGGTCAGCATCCAAACGTTCCCACTGCTGATCATTTAAAGTCCGAATAATATTATTCTATAAACAACCACCTTTCTGGAATTTGCAAGTGAGTATGTTTGTGAAGGTTCTCAGTCATCCAGGTCATCGTAGTCTAAGGAGCCTTGAAAGAAAGGCTTCTGGACTTCTTTAAGTTGCTTGAAGACGTTTCACCTCTCATCCGAGAAGCTTCTTCACTTCTAAGGTCAAATGGCGGTGGGGGCTAGATTTAAACCCAGCGGGAGTAACCCCCCAAAGAGGGACAAAAGGACCCCCTGAAGATCCTCTACCTAATCACATGAGCCAAGGTGTGAAAACGGGTGTGGGTCACAATCAGTCAGGGTTTCGGGTGAGCACATTGTGAAACCTGGCCCCACCCTATCATGCGATTTCCTGAGGTCAGATGGCCCAGGATTTGAGTGGGCGTTAAGGCGTCTGGGAAGGGATCTCAAAACTGGATTATAGATGGCAGAGAGTTGGTGTCATAAGCCACCGCCTCTGTTCAAAGATGGTCGCTCACAGAGGACATAAATGGCTTCTTTCACTCTTTCAAACCATCTGTCCTCTCTGTCCAAAATGTGAACATTGGCATCCTCGAAAGAGTGTCCTTTATCCTTAAGATGCAGATGGACTGCTGCTGCTCCATTGAAAGAGGAGTGTTTGTGACAAAAGAATTTCCCTTGGGATAAATACAGTTCATCTTATCTTATCTTATCTTATCTTATCTTATCTTATCTTATCTTATCTTATCTTAAAATGCCCTTAACAATCAGGGTCATCCTGTTGATCAAAGTCCATCACTGAGTTTGTAAAAACACATTTGTCAATCATTATCTTTGGTATATAAGGAAAATGACAACATTTAATCAAATTTCCTCATCACCCTCTTTTGTCTGACCATTTGAATCCCATTTGAATTTCCAATA